>NC_080488.1:9262500-9563125 GCF_030265055.1 Doryrhamphus excisus | reverse complement strand
GCCTGTCACGATTCGGCGAATCGGAGCGCCACGATGCGGCCATCCGATATATGCGAGGGAAATTTCATGGAAATGCATTGGAACGGGACTGGAGATTTTGTCCGAAATAGGCAAAATCCATTATAAAAAATCGGATATATGCAATGAATTTTTATTGGAAATGCATTACAGAAAAATTGGTTCTTTTTTATCTGTCCGTTGTGAGCGAATTTCCGATATATCCGAGTCCGATATATCCGAGGTTTACTGTATTTATTATAGTCCCTTGTGCTTCCATGGTATCTTGTACTTCATTTATTTAGATTATACTCTGAGACTTTACTACCTTGTCTAAGGACATAATGTTATTTATTAAAATAGCCAAATTTTAATGAAACCTTGTCAAAGGATAAAAAATGGCACCTGAAGAACCCCTTAAATAAAGACTGAATCGGGATAAAAGAGCCCTTTAAGGGTTAATTCTGTGCTCTGATGCATTGATATGATTAATTTGTCAGTGTGCCAGACTTACAGTATGTACAATTATATACTGTATTATGTATTTATGTACTGTTTCGGTCAACAGCTAATATACAGTAGCAGAAAATGCACACACGTTGGTCATACATGGAACTTTTAGCTTTTGATCCTTTTTCAATGAACTAAATGCTTCATGAGACACATTGTTGATTGTTTCCACTGCACGCTGAGGTCAGGTTATGTAAATGCAGCCCACGACGATGAAGTATTTGCTGGTACTGCGGTCGGAACCACTGTAGTCATTGTGGTCTATTATTTTTTCATTACGGCCTTGTGTGTACAAAGATAAATAAACCTATTATAAACGTTTTTAGAACATAATGTCACTACCAAGCTTGGTTTCACGTCGCAGCTGTGTTTTGTTATTGAAGGCTTTTTAGTGTTCAGACTAAGTCAACAACTATTAAACAAAGTTTTAAAAAAAAAATCATCTTTAGTGCGGCATTTTCTCGAGGGACAACACAACCTTTTACACTGACGACTAAGTTATATCCAAGTTTCATTTCTATAGCACCGCTCCTTAGGGAAAATAAATGAAATGTCAGGAGTGAAGTGAGCTTTGTAAGATACTGTGAATTCTGTATCCGTGCCATAGTTCAAGTGTAATTTAGCAGCATATTCCCTAAACGCCATGTGAGCAGAATAAAAACACAAAGTCGTGCCGCATAGGTTGAAAAACATATTAAAACTGAAAACTGGTATAATAAGAAATAATAAGACAGATATAGTGTTGGAAATCCTGCTGTGTTTTTTTTTATAGGGAACTGTCATATCTTTTCTGAAGTGACAGATCATTTGCATGTTGGAATAAACGGTGACATTGTCAAAATAATGGAAAAAATGCCCTTCGGGTATTGTTGCAATGCAGGAAAAAAAATAATAAAGTATCGGGGTGACAGCTGTGTAAGTTATGAGACACGGCAGAATATAAACAAGCTGAAATAGACACCTCACACTGAAGGTGTGTCGCCTTACAAAGCTGATTAAGTTTAAAACAAGCTCGGAGGCCATCTTGTTTTAGTCCAGCCCACAAGTTCATTCATTCATTCATTTTCTACCGCTTTTCCTCACGAGGGTCGCGGGGGTGCTGGAGCCTATCCCAGCTGTCTTCGGGCGTAAGGCGGGGTACACCCTGGACTGGTCGCCAGCCAATCACAGGGCACATATAGACAAACAACCATTCACACTCACATTCATACCTATGGACAATTTGGAGTCGCTAATTAACCTAGCATGTTTTTGGAATGTGGGAGGAAACCGGAGTACCCGGAGAAAACCCACGCATGCACGGGGAGAACATGCAAACTCCACACAGAGATGCCCGAGAGTGGGATTGAACCCTGGTCTCCTAGCTGCAGCCCACAAAGTTGATCCAGTAAAAGTGAAATCCGGGTAAAGCATCCAGCACCACATTCCCTAAGGTGTCTGGGAGTAATGTGGGGGGTGGAGGATCAGAGCGAGGGGGGTGTTTGACCTTCTGCATCCCTCTGCCTCCAGAGGACTGTTTAAAGCGCTAAAAAGTCATGCCTGGGTTTGGGTTTCCTGACCCACTTAAATGCACCGTGGTGTACATGCCCGCAGCAGTCAGCAGCTCATCTGGCAGAAAACTGGAATTTTCATGCTCTTGGATCATCAAGTTAAGGAAAGTGGTCTCCAAGTTGTGGAGAATAACCAATAGAAAAAGAAAGCAAATGTTTTATCTTTGACTGGATAAACTGCGTTGGGTATTTTTTTTTTTTTTTTTTAGCTTTGTGGGAGGCTGTGTGATGATAACCCTCAGCATGAAAATATTTATGAATTCGGTGAAGTCGGGAGGGAGAAAAGACCCTTAATAACAGATCATGTTGTTCCTCATGGCTGCCAAATTCCTACAAAAATGTTGAGCAAGCTCCACACAGGAGACACCAGCTCATGCTGTATGAAGCCTCCACCCACATGTTGACTCCTCCATTGGAGAAACAGGAAGAAGAACATAGAAATGAACCGCAATTCATTCCGAGATAAAAAACATAAAAAAATAAAATAAAAGATAAAAAAAACAGAAATAAAAATACAATGTGGCTGCACGGTGGTAAAGTGGTTAGCGCACAGACCTCGCAGCTAGGAGACCCAGGTTCAATTCCACCTTCGTGTATCTCTGTGTGGAGTTTGTATGTTCTCCCCGTGCATGCGTGGGTTTTCTACCACATTCCAAAAACATGCTAGGTTAATTAGCGACTCCAAATTGTCCATAGGTATGAATGTGAGTGTGAATGGTTGTTTGTCTATATGTGCTCTGTGATTGGCTCGCGACCCTCGTGAGGATAAGCGGTAGAAAATGAATGATTGAATGAAAAATCCAGTGCTATCCAGTGGCGGGTGTAGCTAGTGCCCCATATGGGCAGTCGCCTGGGGTGACATTCTCGAGTTTGTACGGGTGAGCAAACTACGGCCGGGGGGCCACATGCAAAACAGGGCGTAAGGTAACAGTATGGGCGGGGCAAAATCATGTTAATTATGTTCGGTGTGCACACAGCTTTAAGCTGTCATTTCAACATTAAACTTTGGTATCAAGGTGGGGGCCTCAAACTAGCGTCTCGCGGGCCGCATTTGGCTCGTGGGCCGCAAGTTTGAGACCCCTGACATAGACCACCATGGAAATGACTTAGAATTGTGACTTAGGTACTTGCAATTATATTTTTCCATACATAAAACAATAATTCTAAATGCATATAAGTCAAAATAACATCACTGTTCCCAAAGACACAATAAAATAAACGCTTCCTGTTTTCTTATGAAGGATTCATATGCATTTTGAATTGATTTCTGCATATAAAACTGGAATTTTTAAACAATAAAAATGGGTTTTATTATTAATACTTTTGTCTTTCTGGAACAAAATACAGTAAACCTCGGATATATCGGATTCAATTGTTCCCACTGGTTTTGTCCGATATAAGCGAAATCCGTTATATGCGTATACCGGAAAATGTCCGTTTTACGCATATATCGGATTTATATCCGGTATATGCGTAAATCGGATTTTATCCGTTATAAAAAGGCACTTCCTTGACTATGTTTCCAATGTACCTGGACGCGCAGGCAACGCTGCAAACGCTGCAAATGACGTCGTATAGCGGCCTGTCACGATTCGGCGAATCGGAGCGCCACGATGCGGCCATCCGATATATGCGAGGGAAATTTAATGGAAATGCATTGGAACGGGACTGGAGATTTTGTCCGAAATAGGCGAAATCCGTTATAAAAAATCCGATATATGCAATGAATTTTTATTGGAAATGCATTACAGAAAAATCGGTTCTTTTTTATCTGTCCGTTGTGAGCGAATTTCCGATATATCCGAGTCCGATATATCTGAGGTTTACTGTACGTCTGGAATGAATTAATAACGGCAACCAAAGTTCCAAAATGTTAACTCTAGATTAGTTCAATGTGAAATATGGTTCGACGTTGCAGCTTTTTAACCTGTGCACTGTGTTCCAATTCATTTTTCTAAAGTAAAAAAACAAAATATTGAATTGAATATTATCCAAAAATGTAAAAAAAATGTAAAAAATCCAGTTGCTATAGTCCCACTTGTAAACAGGACTAAACTAACAACCCTACACCCACACCAAACACGTCAGAGGCAATAAAGATAAGACAAATACTGTAAGCAACCATGATTAATACAACTTCAAATAACCTGCTGTGCCCCCCCCCCCCTCTTCCATCATTAACATAACACTATGTGTTATGGAACGTGTTCCTCTCGCAGCAGGTCGTACAAGGTCAAGTGCTCTGAGGTCAAACCCATCTATCCTTGGAGGAGCGTACGCCGATGTCAGTGCGTGCTACCGCTCCTCCTGCTCCTCCTGCTGCTGTGTGGAGCTCTGCTTCTCTTGCACGCCTGCAGCATTTCGCTTGAAATTAGGCCTGCTGAAAACTATTAGCATTTTATACGAACACAAAGAGAAGACATGTGCTTCATGAGGAACTGTTGCTCGTTGTCGACCATTGAAGAAGAAGGTTGCGGAGGAAAGCGGTGACAGATGTTTCAGATTGCTCCCAGGCCCAAATATTTGCTCCTTTGAAGACACTTTCTTCACTTACTCTGTTTTTTTGTTTTGTTTTTTTTGCTGCTTCAACCAAGCAAAACGCATATGATTTCCCATTTAAATCATCTGACGGTGGCATGGAGACGGCCATTTTGGTCTGGTTATACTGGTCTCATATTACTTCAATACTATATATTCTCATATCATTGTTCCCTGTACTGAACCAGCAGAATTACTTCATTCAGTACGTCAAACAAAGTCAAAGATAAGAACTTATTTATCTACCAATTTCCATAGTTAGAGGACAGAAAACCTGTTTACAACCCTCTAAATGAGCTTTTTAACATTATTAGAGCCCTCTACACATTAAATAGCACCCCTACAATCATCTTCACACTCATATTACCCAAAATAGTAGCCGTTTCAGACATAAATACCGTATTTTCTGGACTTTTCTGGAGACGCCCATTTTGGGTGGGCACCTTACTGTCCCCTAATTACTCTGGTTATACTGGTGTCATATTACTTCAATACTATATATTCTCATATCATTGTTCCCTGTACTGAACCAGCAGTATTACTTCATTCAGTACGTCAAACGAAGTCTTAAAGATAAGAACTTCCACAAAGTGGGATTCCTTATTTATCTACCAATTTCCATAGTTAGAGGACAGAAAACCTGTTTACAACCTTCTAAATGAGCTTTTTAACATTATTAGAGCCCTCTACACATTAAATAACACCCCTACAACCACCTTCACACTCATATTACTAAATATAGTAGCCATTTCAGACATAAATACCGTATTTTCCGGACTATAAGTCACACTTTTTTTCATAGGTTGGCTGTTCCTGCGACTTATACTCCAGAGCGACTTATAAATGAAAAAACTCTTTATGTTACATAAACACTGGACACCTTTTAAAGATAAGAACTTATTTATCTAACTAACTATTTCCATAGTTAGAGGACAGAAAACCTGTTTACAACCCTCCAAATGAGCTTTTTAACATTATTAGAGCCCTCTACACATTAAATAGCACCCCTACAATCATCTTCACACTAATATTACCCAAAATAGTAGCCATTTCAGACATAAATACCGTATTTTCCGGACTATAAGTCACACTTTTGTTCATAGGTTTGCTGTTCCTGCGACTTATAAATATAAAAACTCCAATAAAGTAGTTTGGGTAAGTACTTTGTAAAATAAATTACCCGCAAAAAATGCAACTTATACTCCGGAGCGACTTATAGTCCAGAAAATACAGAAAGTGGATTGGAGTGAATTATGTAGCTTGTGTTATGATTATCATATTATTATTATTATTGTGACCTGCAAGAAAAGCAATCAAAACTGGTGCTTGTGTGCCTCACATTACTGCCACCTAGTGACCAGTGTAGAATACTACATCAGGTCTTTCAATGCATCTTCTTAATGCCAGTCCACTTATTAAAAGTCATAGTCATAGAACAGGGGTGGGCAAACTACGGCCCGGGGGCCACATCCGGCCCGCCAAGTGTTTGAATACGGCCCGCCCAATCTTTCCAAAGTATTTAATTTAAACTCAACATACAACCGGGGCGGCACGGCGGTCTGGTGGTTAGTGCGCAGACCTCACAGCTAGGAGACCAGGGTTCGGTCCCCGCCCTCGGCCATCTCTGTGTGGAGTTTGCATGTTCTACCCGTGCATGCGTGGGTTTTCTCCGGGTACTCCGGTTTCCTCCCACATTCCAAAAACATGCTAGGTTGATTGGCCACTCCAAATTGTCCATAGGTATGAATGCGAGTGTGAATGGTTGTTTGTCTATATGTGCCCTGTGATTGGCTGGCGACCAGTCCAGGGTGTACCCCGCCTCTCGCCCGAAGACAGCTGGGATAGGCTCCAGCACCCCCCGCGACCCTCGTGAGGAAAAAGCGGTAGAAAATGAATGAATGAATGAACATACAACCTGGCATCATGGCCTGAGCCAACCTTTTGATGGTTGTATCAATTTCGTTGTTTGACATGGTCTGTTGTTTACAAAGTGCTCCTGAAAAAAGAGACACAAGCACATAATAATAATAAAAATTAAAATAATAATTATTATATTATTATTATAACTATTATGATTATTATATTTATTATATTAATGCTAATTATTATATTAATTATATATAATAATATTGTTATATTTGCATATTTTACATCATAATAATATAATAATTATTATTTTTATTTTATTTTAATTATTATAATATTTTATTATTTTTTAAATATTTAAAAATAAATATAAAATAATAAATAATAATAGCAGATTGCATGACAATTTTACAGATACAATAATACCAGGTGGACTGTTACGTGTGAAATATATAGTCTGCCCCCCCGGAAATTTTGTTATATCAATGCGAGTCAAAATGTTTGCCCACCCCTGTCATAGAAACTATTCCATTCCAGTCTTTTATCATGGATTCTGAGCTGGAACCTATCCCACCTGTCATTCATCAATCACAAATAGACAAGCAAGCGTTCACACGGTCGCTGATTGGGAATGGAACCATCAAGTATTTGAAAGCTTCCCATCAAAACAACACACATAACAGGAACTATACATGTACAATCCAGGAGTGAACACGTTGTGAGGAACTTCTCACTCACAAGATTATCTTTCCAGCATGAGCAGGAAACCAAATCTATGAGTCACATCAACAGGAAATTAAAATGGAACGACGGTGTACACAAACTCCGAGCAACCTCCACGTCAAGCCAGCAAACATCTGCCTTGTGACAAGATTTGGCAATGTTAGAGGACGTCCTGACAGCCAAACACACCCTCGGTGTGTCCACTGTTTAGATAAACAAGCACTCAGACAGAAGCAATCGCTCAGTTCTAAGATATATTTGGGATATTTCCCACTTCAGACGCCAGAGAATGTAGTCTAATCTCTGCTAATGTTCACCTCGCAGTGACAGCTGAATTACTGTGGGTGCACATAAACAACAGCAGTTGCTGTTTACGGCTTTTTATGGCTGAAGGCAAAAGACACTGAAAGTCGTATTTATGCACACCGGCCACTGTATTAGGTACGCTATTCCAATCAGTTTTGTTTATCAACAAAAATAGAAATGCAACATTTTTGTTTTGTTCCCGTCTTTTATGAGATGAACTCAAAGATGTAAGACAGGCTGGCCACAATAAAAGGCCATTACAAAATGTAAGCTGGGTGGACAATTTTGGCAAAGAAGAAGTGCTGTGTTGGTTTTGTATTAAAACAACTTAATACTACAATATAGTCGGCGATGCAAAAATAAATAATATTTGTTGATTAAATTATATAATACATGTATTTTTGGAGGGATTTTTAACATTTTCTTAAGTCAAAATCACTCAAGTGGCATATTTCCTGATCAATAGACAAGCTGGCCACAATAAAAGGCCGCTCCAAAAATGTAAGCTGGGTGGACAATTTTGTCAAAAAAGTGCTGTGTTGGTTTTGTATTAAAAAACTTAGTACTACAATATAGTCGGTGATACAAAATAAATAATATTTGTTGATTAAATTATATAATACATGTATTTTTGAAGGGATTTTTAAATTTTTCTTAAGTCAAAATCACTCAAGTGGCATATTTCCTGATCAATAGACAGGCTGGCCACAATAAAAGGCCATTACAAAATGTAAGCTGGGTGGACAATTTTGTCAAAAAAGTGCTGTGTTGGTTTTGTATTAAAGCAACTTAATACTACAATATAGTCGGCGAAACAAAAATAAATAATATTTGTTGATTAAATTATATAATACATGTATTTTTGGAGGGATTTTTAACATTTTCTTAAGTCAAAATCACTCAAGTGGCATATTTCCTGATCAATAGACAGGCTGGCCACAATAAAAGGCCGCTCCAAAATGTAAGCTGGATGGACAATTTTGGCAAAGAAGAAGTGATGTGTTGGTTTTGTATTAAAACAACTTAGTACTACAATATAGTCGGCGATTCAAAAATAAATAATATTTGTTGATTAAATTATATAATACATGTATTTTTGGAGGGATTTTTAACATTTTCTTAAGTCAAAATCACTTAAGTGGCATATTTCCCGATCAAATAGGCAGAAACTTAAGATAATATAATGTTATTAATAATATAATGTTATGTTATAATAATCATTCAGTATAAACTATCACTTACTTTCACTTTTCACTTATTATATAACTATCAGTATCACTTTGACTGTATTTACTGTAAGTGTGATGTTATCATTCTTGCCAATCAGAGGACAAATTATCAAGGCATGTCATAAGTGCTTGTCATTGCTGTCCTTCCATATAGCAGAAAAGTCAGCAAATTTTTGTTAGTTTTTTTATTTTTGACAGCAGCATTATATGCTTGGAGTTAGTTAAACAAAAATAATAAATCAAACTAATAAGTACTTGATTTTTTTTTATCAAAAAAGTTAATTATTCTCCTTTTTTATCCTCTTCATAAACATGTATTAACATACAAACAACTCCGAAGCACCAGCCATAACGTTAAATGAATCCCGCTCAAGACTAAACGAAAAGCCTGAATTATTGATACTCACAAGCAAGCTGAGCTCAACTCCTCAACGCAGTTCATCGCTTTAGCCGTGACATTCCCGACTTTGTGCTGTCGGTGCCAAATCCCACCGTACCCTTGTATAAGACTATTCAGCTAGTTGTAGCACTTTTTTTTTTTTTTACACATCAAGGGCTCATTAATACATTTTTAAATGATTGCATCACTACATCTGTAGCTGCTGCGGGTGCGAGATGAATCATTATGCAAATACCAGGGATAGAAGCTTACTTTCAAGATGAGATGGGCGACACAAACTGAATCCTGAGTGGACTCTCGCTGGCCTGAGATGAAGATTAATGCAGGATGAACATTACATGCACAAAAAAAAAAAAGAGTACAAAAATGTAGGATGTTCTATTATATTGTTGACATTTTGCCTGCTATACCGTAGACAGTGACATGCATTCAAGTGAAGCCGCTGGCCAGTCACGATAAAAATTACACATAAAAAATAAAAATAATATTATAGAACAAACTGAAATGTATTTTCTGTATGAGTCCAATCATTTTCAGTAAAGCAATGAATTTGCTAATTTCCTAATCCTGAGGCTGCTGGGAGTGCGTCTGCCAACCATGACACTGCACGCTGAGCCGGATCATGGCGCTTGCCAGTTTATGTTTGTCAGTTTCTGTTTATCAGCATGTCGCCAATAATTTTGCAGAAACATTTATTATACACAATGACTTTCTACCACCTGTTTAATATTATTAATGTAAATGTGGTGTTATTCTTGCTTATGTGACAAACAAAAACACATAGAAATGTCACACAAGAGGTACTTACCTACTCAAGAGTTAAGGCCTGCATGAGCTGGAAGGTGTTTGTCACTGACGTTCTTCCATTGAGGAAAAGCTACAGATTGTTTTGGGTTGTTTGTTTTTTTTAGCTCAAGCTTGCAGAAAGTCAACTGCATAATGTTGCTATGTAGCTATGTAAACATGCATTAAATAGATTGCTGACTACAGTACAGTAATTAGTTTGTTGCTCACACTAAAAGAACTACGTAAAATTCCCATGATGCTTAGCTTACCGAACCAGGAAGTAGTGGGTAAGTCAGAAGTAACCCTAAAAAATAAAAAAAGAGTAAACCTAAATTAAAGATAGTATAGCATTTTATCAGAATTAGCTTTATTTATATTTTATTGGCCAAGTATGCTTACACAAACAAGGAATTTTACTTCGGTTAAATTCGCTCTTACTCTACTTGTAAGAATTATAATATCCATTCCGTTTCCATTTCCGGAAATGTCTTGTCAGCTTCCGGAATTAGTGACGAAGCTAAACTAAGCTAACTTAGCTCAGCGTTTTAGCGACCAATTCGGCGGCTGGATGCTTACAATGCATTGTCACAACACGGTGCAAACAGTGTCTAAATTGAACGAATAACAAATACTCACCTTTATAGACGGACACTCTTATTTGAACATCAAAAACAAGCTGCGTGTTACGACAACATCTCTCATTGGTGTGCGCTGCCCAGTTGCATTCAGGTGCCCATCTAGCGTCGTAATTGAGAGCTACGTTTAATCACAGGTTAACTTAAAATAACAATATTTTTAAATCGTTTATATGTATGTATATTGTCATTTCAAGTTTATATGTAAGCCATTTAAACAGGAATAGCAACCGAAACAATTAAATGCGGCTCACTTGCTATTTGAGCTATTTTTAGAACAGGCTGGCAGACTATAATAGATGTATTCAATAAGGCAGAATCAAAAGGAAAGATCATAACAATTATGTTTGTTGATTACTTAAAATGGTAGCACATTATACTCAGCACACTCACTTAAAAAAATAATTATTTTCACAAGTTCTGAGTCATTGTTCGTTTTATATGGGGAGAGGCCAGCCGATCACAGGGCACATATAGACAAACAACCATTCACACTCACCTTCATACCTATGGATAATTTAGAGTCATCAGTCATCAATGTAATGACTCGAGTGCACACCTCTGCTTCATAGTAATAACTGCTTTTAATATAATATCTAAGATTTTTTTTCCATGTTTGGCATTTATCATTGTGAGTCATTCCTTATGTGAGATGACGTCTGTTGATCAGAGACTCGGTATCATCTAATTACCTTCTTCCTGCGCATATCTGCAGATGCACGACTCTTTTCTGCAAAATGTCATCGAAGGAACTCGAGTTTCATTCTGTATGCTGATACAAATAAATACGTGTCATTTGTGATCCGGCGCCAAAAGTCTTGCGACTCAAATTATATGTCAGTGCAGAGACAGCCAAAGCCTTCTGGGAAGTTCAGACTGAGGTGTGATAAGGGTGACTCAGTGCATGCTGTGCATAGTGAAAATGACCCTTTGTTACGAGGGGCCAAACACGGACATACTGTGAAGAAAACGTTCATTTACGTCACTGGGAAATGTCATTGGTGCCTACGAAGAAGCATACATTGCTTTTTATACCGTACAATTACATTTACCCTACACTGCATTAAGTCAGTCATGGCATGTTCGACATGATAGAGTGAAAAATAATTTTCCTCCCATTCCATGTGGAAGTGGTAATTTATTGGCTTTAGTTTAGCTAGCGTCTCAAATCCCGGGAGCATGAGTTGTGAACAATGAAAAACAGGAGTGTAAAGGTGACCATGGGGTGCTCTAATAATCTAACAGCAAGTTGGGGTCTCCGATTTACTTCTTGTGAACTTGAGAAAGTGTTTAAAAAGAGTGGAGAAAAAAAGGACAGACAAGGCAAAATTATACCACTTCCACACTAAACGGGAGGAGAGCTTTCTTTTCACTCATGGACAAAAAAAGAACAGACAAGGCAAAATTATACCACTTCCACACTAAACGGGAGGAGAGCTTTCTTTTCACTCATGGACAAAAAAAGAACAGACAAGGCAAAATTATACCACTTCCACACTAAACGGGAGGAGAGCTTTCTTTTCGCTCATGGACAAAAAAAGAACAGACAAGGCAAAATTATACCACTTCCACACTAACTGGAAGGAGAGCTTTTTTTCACTCATGGACAAAAAAAGAACAGACATGACAAAATTATACCACTTCCACACTAAACGGGAGGAGAGCTTTCTTTTCACTCATGGACAAAAAAAGAGCAGACAAGGCAAAATTATACCACTTCCACACTAAACGGGAGGAGAGCTTTCTTTTCACTCATGGACAAAAAAAGAGCAGACAAGGCAAAATTATACCACTTCCACACTAAATGGGAGGATAGCTTTCTTTTCACTCATGGACAAAAACAGAACAGACAAGGCAAAATTATACCACTTCCACACTAAACAGGAGGATAGCTTTCTTTTCACTCATGCATAAAGGTATGTGCTGACTGCAAATATCAGAAATTTGGGAGATGGGGTTCAAAGGACCTCAGTGAAGACCTCCATCCATCTACCCATCCAGCATTGGAGCCTCTCCCAGCCGACTTCCACCAGAGATGGGGAGAGAGGCGTTCACCACCCCAAAGCATACATCACCAACGTAATGGGCACGTACAGTTCCACCAAGCTGTTTTCAACCATGCAGTTCATCCTGGGCACGCATCTCCGTAAACATAAAAGCTTTTCCGGTGACCTGGCATTCCTCAGAAGCGAGACAAAAATGAAGGGAATTATGATTTATATTCACCCTCAGGTTTGAAGTGACCACTGGATGAATCACATCAGAAAGACCTCAATTCTAAACTTGACTTGGAGCAATTTGTCATTTCATTGCCAGTTTGTCTTTCTAATGAGTGAGGAATGGTTTCCTCCCTCTGGTGACTCCAGTGGTTCCCGTTAGGACACAATTTGTGTGGTGACCTCAGCTCGGAGTGTGTGTGTGTGTGGGGGGGGGGGGGGGGGGGGTCTGATGCACGTAATCAATTGAGCAAATAACAAATGAAAGCCCTCAGCGACCGTCTTCGTCAGCCGGGGCGTCCTTGAAGGATCTTTTTCGATCTTTTTTCATCCAAAGTCAACATTCCATACGCTTCGGAAATGAAGAAAAGTTTCCCATTTGTACCCACATGTGTGGTTGTTCCTGTCGGTGGGTGTCATTAGTTATGACCTTTATTTAAGCAGATGATGGTCTGGTGAGCAGAAATGTAGGAGGTGATTCATATAAAACACACCTTCATCCCCCCCCCCGTCTGCTCATCTGTACAGTTCATTCACTGCAGCCTTGTCGATGCAATCTTTTAATTAGATGTTAGAGACTTTAAAGCTTCTCCTGAAATGTGTGTGTGGGTTTTTTTTTTTTTTTTCCTCTTTTTCCGACCGGTCTTCTTCTGTGGCTGACTTACTGGCAGTTGTGAGCATGATGTCATTGTGGAAAGGTCTACTTGATGATGGAGTGAGGAATTTTACATCTGGCTCCCTATTTCTAAATAAAACCCCAAAGAGCACAGCAGCAAAAGAAGAAGAAGAAGAAGAGAGGAGACATTCTCACTGAATGCACCAATAACATTAAAATCACATTTATATGGATGAGATTTCAGTGTTGTTTACAATAAAAAAAAACATAATGTGTAATATATCCTGTCAGATTCAAACAATCTTTTTCCCAGATGTTATTTTAGGGATAGTGTTACTCAAACTAGCTGTGGTGTGTTCAATGACGATTGAGCAAAGTGGGACGGGTTGTTTCTCATCAAAACACAATGAAACATTCATTCATTCATTTTCTACCGCTTTTCCTCATGAGCGTCGCGGGGGTGCTGGAGCCTATCCCAGCTGTCTTTGGGCGAGAGGCGGGGTACACCCTGGAATGGTCGCCAGCCAATCACTTGGTGAAGTGGTCGTAGCCACTTAAGATAAAATAAGTTACCACTTCCACACAAAATAAGAGGAGAACTCAATTCATTCATTCATTTTCTACCGCTTATCCTCACGAGGGTCACGGGGGGTGCTGGAGCCTATCCCAGCTGTCTTTGGGCGAGAGGCGGGGTACACCCTGGAATGGTCGCCAGCCAATCACAGGGCACATATAGACAAACAACCATTCACACTCACATTCATACCTATGGACAATTTGGAGTCATCAATTAACCTAGCATGTTTTTGGAATGTGGGAGGAAACCGGAGTACCCGGAGAAACATGCAAACTCCACACAGAGATGGCCGAGGGTGGAATTGAACCCTGGACTCCTAGCTGTGAGGTCTGCGCACTAGCCACTAGACCGCAGTGCCGCTCCACAATGAAACATTCATTCATTCATTTTCTACCGCTTTTCCTCATGAGGGTGGCAGGGGTGCTGGAGCCTATCCCAGCTGTCTTTGGGCGAGAGGTGGGGTACACCCTGGACTGGTCGCCAGCCAATCATAGGGCACATAT
This sequence comes from Doryrhamphus excisus, assembly GCF_030265055.1. Taxonomy (NCBI): domain Eukaryota; kingdom Metazoa; phylum Chordata; class Actinopteri; order Syngnathiformes; family Syngnathidae; genus Doryrhamphus; species Doryrhamphus excisus. The sequence goes on along the minus strand of NC_080488.1, from coordinate 9,548,673 downwards.
AGACAAACAACCATTCACACTCACATTCATACCTATGGACAATTTGGAGTCGCCAATTAGCCTAGCATGTTTTTGGAATGTGGGAGGAAACCGGAGTACCCGGAGAAAACCCACGCATGCACGGGGAGAACATGCAAACTCCACACAGAGATGGCAGAGGGTGGAATTGAACCCTGGTCTCGTAGCAGTGAGGTCTGCACGCAAACCACTAGACCGCCGTGCCGCTCCACAATGAAACATTCATTCATTCATTTTCTACCGCTTTTCCTCATGAGGGTCGCAGGGGGTGCTGGAGCCTATCCCAGCTGTCTTCGGGCGAGAGGCGGGGTACACCCTGGACTGGTGGCCAGCCAATCACAGGGCACATATAGACAAACAACCATTCACACTCACATTCATACCTATGGACAATTTGCCTAGAATGTCGAAGAAAACCCACGCATGCACGGGGAGAACATGCAAACTCCACACAGAGATGGCCGAGGGTGGAATTGAACCCTGGTCTCCTAGCTGTGAGGTTTGCACGCTAACCACTAGACCACCGTGCCGCCCCACAATGAAACAAAACAACATAAATGCTAAATCTGTTGGATTTCTAACTGTAACTAACAATAATAGCTCTTGTTTCCAAAACCAATAAGCATTTACATCAAATTTGATTACATTATTTACAAAAATTACTGCACAGTCAAAAGAGTATAGGTCATTTCCAATAATAAAGAATAGTTCATCGCTTATCAATAAAAAATGCCACCCCCTCCCAGGAGACAGAAGCTGCAGGTATAGAAGTCACTTACTGACTTTTAATGGTCGCCCAGGCCGTTCCTGTGGCATGGATTCACTCTGTGACGATTTTATTACCTCATTTTCAGGGTGTGCTCTTCTAAGCTGTTTATGTCTGCTGAAGATAAAAGAAAATCATTGCTTTATTACCCAGACGGAAAGGGTCTGTTTACAGATCTGCCTCTTATAGCCTATAAGCTGTCCCGTGTGTAAAATAGCATTCTTTTCCCAGCTAATCCCAACGTTGAAGACGATTTTTCATCACAGCGACGCCTCTCCAAATAACATTTAGTCTCGCTTGGCTTCTCGTTAAACATTGCGGTGCAGATTTGTTGGTGTCCTCTAGCTTGAAGCAGTGCATCCGTGGAACATCATGATCGCCGTTCAGGCAAATGCTGCTGGAGCACATCGTGTACGATTATGAGTAAAGTGCCATCTGATGACCGCCGAGCCGCACTGCCTTTATTATTACGTGGATGAAAAGTCGGGCTGCAGCACAACCTGGTGGTGGGACTCGGTACTGCAACACTTGGAGCACATTCTAACAGCCACATGGGCATTTTTTTCTATTATGGGTGGGTTTATAATATGTTTATATAGTAGTTACACTTTTTTAAATGCTTAATACATTAATAGTAAACTTTTGTAAGGCAGAAATGTTTCATTTCAGTAATGGTAAATATTTTTTATCACCTACCTATAACCTAAATTAAATATAAAAGTAGTTGGGAAGGGTTTAGAACAGGGGTGGGCAAACTTTTTGACTCGCGGGACGCATTGATTTAACAAAATTGACAGGGGGGGGCAGACTATATAGTATTTTACATGCAACAGTCCTATTTTTACACATATTTTACATGTAAAAATGTCATGCAATCTGCTATATGCGCACTTTGAAATCATTTATTTGATGTAAAGTGTTGGAAATTAAATGTATTATTATTTTTATTATTATTATTGTCTTTATTATTACTATTTTATATATATATTATTATATTAGATTTGTTATTTGTTATAGTAATGTTATTATCATTATATTATTATTATTGTTAATAATACAAATAATAAAAAACAATAATAATATTGCGACTATTATATTAATATTATTAACAACAATATGAATATAATAATAGTAATATTATTATTAACAACATTCTTATTATTATTATTATCGTCATTATTTTTATTTTTGTGCTTGTGTTACTTTTTCCAAGAGCATTTTGTAAACAACAGACCACATCAAATAACGAAATTGATAAAGCAGCTACCTCAACCATCAAAAAGTTGGCCCAAGCCACGATGCCAGGTTATGTGTTGAGTTTAAATGAAATACTTTGGAAAAAACAGGCGGGCCATATTGAAACACTTGGCGGGCCGCATGTGGCCCCCGGGCCATAGTTTGCCCACCCCTGGTTTAGAATATACTGTCTTTTTAAAAGCGCAATTTCACAGGATTTCCAACAAAATCCTCAAGAGACAAACTTCACAAGTTGACAATTTATTAGGCAGCGCAGCGGAAAACTTGCAATTCTACTTGTACAGAGCTTGTTGTAGTGTCAAGTTACTTTTCCATTTTGCGCGGAGAACAAAGCGGAGTACAGCAGCACGTCGGACACAATGACAGTTGTAATATTTATTATAGATGATCCATGCGGGTTTAGTACGCCGCCGCCGTCTGAGGGAAGCGACAGGCGCTGCGTGTGAGCAGTTCTCTGATATGATCTCCTATTATGCTTTTTTTTTTGTTACACTCACCAGTTTCTTGTGAAGTTGCTGTTTTGTTGCATTTCGTCTGATATGCAAACTGGAAAAAAAAACTGTAGTTGCTGTTAACGAGATAAAACTTGCAACTGATGGACGCGGGTATAGCCTACACCGACACTTGGATCTTACGGGACTATGATGTGCTGCTCACTTTCAACTTATTTAGTGGAAGCAGGGAAACAAAAGCATAAAAAAAAAAATAAACAGTATGCTAATGTTGATAGAAATGGTGATTTAACTTCTAAGGGACAAGCGGTCCCAGTCTCATCTCGACGTGGTGCGTGAGCCAAATAGCCTCGGCGGTGGCGTCGCCGCCGCCCTCCTCGCTGGCCCGGACGGGAGCGGTGAGGTTGCGGAAGTCGTGCCGGATCTTAAACGAAACGGTGACATCGGCATCCTCCTCTTTGCGGGGGATCACTTTGATGAAGAAACCAATTTTGTTGGATTTCCTGAAGGCAACAACACTGCGGAGAAGACCACTCGAGGCGTAAATGTTGGTGCGCCGTCCGGTGTGTGTGTGTGTGCGCTTATCTACTCACTCGGGGTCATCGTGGAAGTCTTGAGGTTCAGCCAATTCATCATACTCAGCAGCAGCATCCTTCCCTGCCAACACCAGCTCCTTACGGGGCACAATGACCTTAAAGACAAACACAAGCCAAACACTCAATCCTCTTTTTTACGGGAGGTCAAGCAGGAGTCTCATCTCTATTTTTTCTCCCAATTCAATTTTACGACTGCCTAAACACATTTCCTCAACCCGAAAACGGAGCAAAGATTATATTTGGGGGTCATAGAGTTACAGAAGAAATAATGGATCTGGGTGTATGTGATCATAGCAATAAAATAGTCCAGAATTATGTATGATTAGTAGAAAGCTTCTGTAGCAAAAGGAAGTCCTGCCAACAAAAACATTTCCAGCAAACGAGCAAGACTGCATGGGTCAGCAACATGATGTCACACTAAGAGGTGAGCCAAATCCCCCCCTTTTTTTGGGACGAGCTGGTCAATGCAAGCAGCCAAGCGTGTCCCTATGCGGTCCGCGACGGCCTCCAGGTGTTTGAATATCAAATCAGGCAGAAAGATAACTGCACGCTCACTTTTGGTCGCAGCGCCAATAGAAATGGGTCGGGTTGTGTTATGGCCAGGAGCTCTTACTTACCTAGTCAGGTCTGTGACTTCATCATTATAAAAAAAAAAAAAAAAGAGGCCAAGACAAACAGGCTGTCATCAGAGCTGGCCGTTGGCAACAGGCGGCTCAGCAGACCGTCCTCCAATGGGATCACAGCGCCACTTGCTGTGCCCGAGACAGCTGACAAATGGAGCTCAAACAGGACTTGACTCCTCAGTGAGTAGGGTTGACGGCTAGTTGTGTGGAGTACTACTAATACGACTATTACTACTACTACTACCACCACTACGTGCTCACCCTACACATTGTACAAGACACTTGCCTGACATTGCCGTTGCCTTATGTCCTGTTTGGCAGCAAAACAGCCCCAGACCATCACACTACCACCACCATATTTTACTGTTCTTTTTCTGAAATGTAGTTTTATGTTTCCCCACAGATGTACCACAGAATATCCTTGGGGATCATCGAGACGTTTAGTGGCAAAACTTAAACGAGCCTTAATGTTAATTTTGTCCGGCAGTGGTTTTTGTTTTGGCCTGCAGTTGCTGTGTGGTTTTGTTCGGACCTCTTGGATGAGTGCTCGCCGCGCTCTTGGGGGAGTTTCGTTTGGCCGGGAAGGTTCACCACTTTGTGGTCATTTGTGGCAAATAGCTCACACTGTGGTATGCTGGAGTCCCAAAGCTTTAAAAATAGCTTTTTTTTAACCTTTTCCAGACTGATAGATCTCCATTAATCTCAGTTGTTTTGTGTTTTAACGCACACACACACACACACAAACAAGGCTGTGTAGGTTTTAACCCCCCCCCCCCCCCCCCCAATAATAAACTGATTCATTTAAAAGCTTCATTTTGTGTTGTTTTTGTTTGATGATCTGAAACATTTAAAGTGTAACAAACACAAAAAATAGGTAATCGGGGAGGGGACAAACACTTAAAATGATCTACATCCTATCAATTTCAGTGCTTAAATTGTAACAATAATATATTCTTAGAGTGATATACTGTTGAAAGACACTCAAAAGTGTAAAACGTTTAATAATATTGCCCATATCTGGCCTATTAAAAAGTTTTCACTGTTTTCCACCACACTGCACCACGTCTCCTGCACTGCCTGAGGGACAAATAGATGCTATTTTCCTCCCCTCCACGAGCAGCCTTTGCGCCATCATTACAGAAAGGTGAGTGTATATTGTGTGCAGTAGTGCCAGAAGGACCAAAACCTGGCAGTTACATTTAATTTCAATGAAACCCTTTGGTCCCCGAGCTCATAACTACACACGGTATGTATTACAAACAAAGCATAGAGCCCAGATCGGAATCCCCAAAGACAAAATAATTTCCAAGATGTATGAAAATTGGATGAGCTCAGCAAATATGATCCCATAGCGTCAATGAAAGCCAAATCCCCCCCTCCTTCCCCAGAGTTGCTCGCTTGGCCAGGTAGTTTCTCAGCATTCTCCAATAGCGCTGCTGACTGATGGTGGTGAAGTGAGTAATTCATGTCAGCCAAACGATAAATTAGGCAAATTAACAAAAGACCTGCTAAGTTAATCAGACCTGGCGGTCATGTTTTATGTGATTTTCTTGTTTTCATTAACATTTTACCCCAGACTATTTATATTGAACAGGTGCAGCTTAATTAAATGAAACCCGTAGTTGTGCCCTTTTGCAATAATAGCAGGAATACATAATATAGTGTAGATATTTTGTGTGATTTAAGAAAACTTCCGAGGGGAGTTCGAATACCTCTGCAGTGCTGTTGATGTCATCGGGATCGTCTTCCTCACAGGAAGCCAGAGTAACGTGGGTGATGTTCTCCACTGGGTTGGTCAGGGTCAGCAGCACTTGGCTTTCCTAGAGAAACCAGAAGGTATAAAGGTTTCATTAACATCGCTGATGCCTCATGGAGGGATTCTAAACAGGAGTTCACAAAATCATTTGCGGATTGAATGCATATCGCTGACCTTCATGTGGCGCAGATTTGGAATGGACATAATTCTCACTTCAGGGATGTAACTCCTACGGAAAGAATTTATAGTTCATTATGAGAACATTGAATATGAGAAATGAACAACACTTAAAAATAAGAGGCAACATAAAAAGAGAAAGCCCTTGGTAAGTAAAAATAAAATAACGGTACACTTTAGAAATACATTTACTACATTCTAACTATCAACTCATTTAAAGACCTTTTTATAAAACCCAACATGCAACTCCCGATGACTGGATTTAACATCAGAGTAGTTTGAAGCCATGAAAACGGCCACAAAGTGACAGAAGTGCATTCGGTAAGAGCTCACATTGAGCATTGCATGCAAATTGTAACGCATGTATACATATAGTTCAGTTCCAAATGTGAAACTTTTTACTGAAACTTACTAATGTTCTACTGCTAACTGCTAAAAAAAACTTTTTTTTTGCTGAAAAATGAGCCTTTAATTTGGTAGGTTCCACAATATTCTGTGTGCCTCACTGAAAATCTTCTAAAATGGCTGTGACTGAAGGGGATGTCGCTTGCAAAATGGCTGTGCTTGAATGAGTTGAATCATTACAATAGCAGATAATCTTCTACAGTGGAATATCAAAGTCACTCAAAAAGTGGCACGATTTGGTGTTCGCCCAAAAATGTTCTGGAAAAACTGTGTCTCCTGTACACAGGAGTTAACTTCTCATTTTACTTGGACAAGGTGATTAAGGTTTTATGGTTCCATCTAGGAACGTGTTTTTCCACTATATTATTTCTTAGGGGGAAATATTGAGTTGAAATGAGAACATTTGGATGCATCTTTGTATTGACACTGTAAGAGATATTTATTTACTTAAACAGGGCTTTACTGTCATTGAAGTTCATGGGAAACGACCGCCCATTATAAGGAGAATATAAGGTGTACTGATAATAATTCTAAGTGGTGCAAGTGTACTGTGTAATGTGCGTCTCCATGAATTGACACTCACACAGCCACTAGCTGAATTTTAAACTTGATTGAAGTCGGATTGAATTCGGGCTTGCTCAGGTTGTGCTCGCATTTCTGGAGGGAAACGACATAAAAGTGATGCAAAGTCAGTCTACGGTACACTGATGTGAAATAACCAGGCAAGGATTTGTCCGTCTGACCCTGCAGCGCAGTGAGCGCTTCATGAGGAGGTGTTTGTGTCGCGGATGCAGCTGGGAGGCTCCGGCAGGCTGGAAGTCGGGCTGCAGGAGTCGCTGGCGCAGCGTGGTAACTGAGACGACGAAACTCAACTTAAAAGGTTCACCTCGTGTGACAGTGTATATCATTACAAATATGATTGACAAGAGGGGTTGGCTTACCCTCTGGCAAACTGATGGGTCGAGTGTAACAATCCTCAGGCAGAGGCTCCACCTCATCAAGAGCCTGTGCAGGCTCAATAGTGATCTCCCTCTGGTCCTCCCCCTCTTTAAGGCTGCCAAGAAACACATGTCCGGTTATCAATATACCCTTATAATGAAGGCTATTTCTTCCACTTGGTTGTAATCTGCCACCATTATTTTAAGCTTCCAACATCCTTCCTAATCTCACATTTAAACACATTTAAAAAAAAATCAATAAAACTTATTTTAATCATCCAATTCTTCACAGTCAACAGCATTAGTGCCTATTAAATTGATAGTTTTAAAAGAAAGAGCATTTAACATCCCATTATTCTTCTTCTGCTTTGTAATAGTCTACTAATGAGTTAAGATTTTATAATGGCCATTATACGCTATCAAAACTGTTTTTTTTTTTTGTATTGTCAGCCACTTATTCATACTCATAGAACAGATGGAGGTCCTTGAATGCGACGCCCAGAGGGCAGTTGTTCTCCACAGTAATAGTGTAAGGACAAATATGTAACTAAGGCAGAGCGGCCCTTTCAATTCACAACTTAGAAGACATTTTATGAGTACTCCACCTTTGGGCCACTATACATACATAAACATTTATATATATGTATTTTTGTTGTTAAAATGATATGAAAAAAACAGTAGGGGAGTGTAATTGCAGCTGAAAAAAACATGTAACTCACGAAAGACCAGCCAGAGTCGAAATGGGCGCTCCAGACCTTTGCCGCTGCAGTCGTGTTCCAAGGCCATATTTTTCCTGCAAGACCCAGAATAAACTGAATCAGAAATATGTATTAAACACAATCTACAGCTACTTTTAACAGAAGGTGTCGTCTACTAAAGAGATGTGAAAAATTCTAAAAAAAGCAATACAGGAAACAATTGTAAAGCAAAATGAAAGAAAAGAAGAAGCTTTAAAAACCTTTCTGCCATGATTAGCAGGAGAGAATTAACTGAATGTTTTAGCTATTGTAAAAAGGGTCGTCAGAGTTAATGCTCACAAAGTATTCTTTTACTGTCATTTATACAGTGCTCTCGACTAATGAGTGTGTTTTAGAGTGAAGCCGCAATATTTTTTTTGCTTTGAACGGCATGCTGTTTGAGTTATGAGCTGCTAGTTGCCGGCAGTTATAGTAAAGGACTCAATAAGATTATTAGCATTTGCATAAAGCAAACATATTATCTGGTCTTATGTGAAATAATATTCCAAATGTACAGAGAGTTGTAAATGTAAGGTGGCTGCATTTTGCAAAGATAAATATGCACTATGCTTTTAATTATTCAAAGAAATGATAAAATACATAAATACTAATGTCGCCCCTCTCCTGCTAACATGCACAGAAGGTTCCAGTGTGTGAATCTCAAGCCTCATGTCACCACAGAAACATTCATGTGATCTGTGAGGTCACGCTAATTTCGATTAGTGATAAAGACTAAGAAGTGCTACTGTGAAAAGGCAAATATAACTCACCACCACATGAATAGTGTGTTGCTGTGGGGGGGGAGGGGGGGTTCAAAAATAAAATATCAGGATGCATTAGCAAAGGAAAAAGGGGAGAGAGTGAAGATGTGAAGTGATTAAGCAAACATCAGTGGCAAAAGGTGACCTGCAACAGCAACACAGACAACTCTCAAGTGGAAAAACACAGCTAGGCCGTCACAAGTTAAGCGATTAGAGATTGTTCTGCAATCAAGGGCTGGAAGACTCAATGAAACATTACACACAGTCAACTAACTTGGCTGTTTAACATACAAATCTTTTTATATAATATATTGTTATTAAGGTAGCTCACACAAGTATGTCCATTCTCAACACAACCTGATAATAAAATGCTCCACTTATGTATTAAATGAATCTCTTAACATTAAACTACTTTTCTGAAAAATGACACACTTGTGTGACATTTATAGAAAGGTTATAGAAAGGTACAGACTTTACAAAATGGGTTTCGTGTTTGTCTGAGTGCTAGCGGTGTACCGAGAAAGCCAAAGGCATGCACTGTCGTCTCCTGGCCAGCTTCTTCCTGTCTCGCTCCTGCTTCTCTCTGTGAGCCAGATGCTGGTAATACTCTATCAGCTTGTTGATCTGCGAGGAAGGGAAATTCACAACAGAGACATTGGTTTTGCATTCTATCGGTATGAAAATGGCAATGGATGTCAATAACACAGTATAAGGTGTCAAGTCAGCAGAGTCAATGGGTGCTTAATGTCAGCTGACTGATGCCAAATGACATCTACGGTGATGTCGACTCAAACTACTTTGCCGTTCTATCTGTATAGGTCGCGATCGACGTCATGAACATCCATGCTCTAGAAAGTGTTAAAAGTTTGGTGATGGCAACAGTTTGACCCTACACTACAGTATTTCTCCTATACAAAGACACACTCTGAGCCACTGGTGTGTTGGGGAGGGGGGATTCAGTCAGAGACATCTATTCACAACTAAACATGTGATCAACCCAAGGGAATTTAAATGACTGGAGAAACCTACCCGCTGAGTATGAGAGTTTTCAGGCTCCTGCCACCCACCACTGGCTGCAAAGGACAAAATAGAAAGGTGTTTACATTTCAAGACATCACAACTGTCGTATGTATTTAATATTTAGTATGTCACAGATTTGAGAAAAATAAATACATGCACACCTAGGCGCCCGATTCACATAGTAGTACGCACCCACTGACTTGTCAGCCATTCCCACATCCCTGGAGGTCCAGCGGCAAAAGCCACAGGCCAGGTAGTAGGCTTTCTTCATAGCGGTCTTAGTGGGATCATCGGGCAGAGGAGCAGGGATGTTCGTAGCTCGAGTGGACAGGGTGTGCATGCAACATGGGCAATCAAAACAGTTGGCACACCTGCGACACCAACAGAGAAATGTTAATAACAAAGGAGGGTCACATGTGGAGACATAATCAAATACAGAATCTTCTGCAGACTCTATCAAGTGAACCTTACCTGTTCTTTTTAAGTTTAGCCTCTGCAGAGGGCATGTTTTCCAAGCAGCTGGGGCAATAATGGGAGTCCACCTTCATTGAGAGGTGTAGAAATTGTTAATATACTGGAGAAATTAAAGGAAACTGAGCAATTTAGGGGAGAAAATGCCTACTTGGTTAACATCCTTACTAATGAAAGACCTGTCGGGGAATCTACCATTGCTAACGTCTCCCACAATTTTGCTGTCCGGGAACGATGCAAATAAAAATGTGGACGCATAGTAACATTCATTACATGTAATTTTATTGTAATCACAAGCTATCGAGCTGGTGCATGCAAGTCAAAATAGTAAAAATATTTGTTGGAAGCTCAACTTGGCCCTTCTGGGCGTGGTGTTCGTGACTGTGTGCTAAATTTGTAAGTTTCTTTAACAATGGAAATCACAACTGGCTTATAACATAATAGCGTGTAGAGGAACAAGAATATTATTTTATAACTGTCAAATACTGAGCTCGTCAATGATGTTTTGTACATCCGGCTAGTGCTAGGCTAGTTAGCGTTCCTGCGAGGGCTAGGACCTAACGTAAGCGGAAGCTAAAGCGCTCACAACCAATCGAATGAAATTATTTTGCACAAAATCTTGATTGGCAGTTTGCACAACCATTCGATACTTGTGAATGCTCCCTCTGACTCCGCCTATCTGTCATAGCTGCTAGCAAAGCCAGCTAACACATAAGCTACAAGCTAACACAAAAACGAAGGCAAAACAGGAGAACGTACCTCGTGAGACACACATTCTAAGGATCTTAGCTCACTGCAGTATCGGCAGAAATACAGATGGGATAAAGGAGCCCTGATCTTCTTCTCTCCGCGAGCCAGATAGACGACTCTCTCTGGCTGGAGAAGGGAGGCCATCTCTGCCAGACTTCCACCGCCGCTGTGTTGCTTGGATGTCACGGATAGTCTGTTTTCTCCGAGAGCGGACCCGGAGCTCACAATGTCGACCTCTTGTGGTGTTCACTGGAACTGGTTGCATGCAAAACTGGAAACAAAAAAACTGGATTTTCCTCTCTCCGTATTATGTAGTATTAAAACAATGTGTGCTCACAATTCAGGCATTTAAGAAACACATCCAAAAGACTCACTATTGTTTGATTCAGCACCTGAAAATTTTACCTAATGCGGTGGATAAGTATAAGTAAAAATCTAAACTAGATTTTAAAATGTCATCCTGTCCACCTTGCACCGCCTCCATGGCTATGACGTCATTATCTGGCATCGTCATGCCAACCAGCTGTAGCGTCCCTCCCCCTCCAGTAAGACTCTCCCAGACGAAGCAGAGGACATTTAATCCACCGGAGGTGTGGTGAAGGGAGGGCATGACGTGGATGTCGCCGCTGCTACTGCTGCTGCTGCTGGGCCCGCTGCGGCCCTGCACCGCCGGAGGAGCCTCGCTCACTCAGGTACTGTAGGGTGGAACTCATTAGAACCAAGACAGTGGATTTCTGGCATGATATGCATACATTAGAAAAGAAGGGATAATGGTGCAATAGCTTTTGTAGACCTCAACCAGGAAAAGTATGAAGTACTGTTTTCAAATAAAAATGAACTACTATGGTAGATGCAGCAGATCAATAGTGTTTTGGGGCCACTATGCATACTTAATTGTAGGGGTGGATGGTTGTAATGTTGGCCAGGGGTAAGATATCACAACCAGAGGAATTTGATGAATCATCATCAGGATTTTGCATGGATATGTAAATGTACTGCATGTCAATAAACAACCTAGGAGCAAGGAAAACATCAGATCATGTGACAAACCGCAAGGAGGAGGCCAAGACAGGATAATGTTTACAGCCTACATTGTCATGAACAAAAAGAAAGATTAAATGTTAGGCGGTGTATTAGTGGCTATGGTGAAACCAACTGCACATTTTGGTAATGGAATTACCTAACAACTGGGAACAAAGAGTGTTAATGAAATAAAAAAATAACAATATATACCAAGCATATGTATTGCATTCCAATTTAAGCATGACACATTATAATAAATAACAATTATACTGTACTGTTATTGTTTCAGGTCTGGTAAGTTAGCAAAAATTTGAAAAAAAATGTGTTTTGTCTGTAAAAGAATATTTCGGTTTCACCCCGCAATAGAATAAATAACATGTGTGTCTGTGTGTTACCTCCAGCTGTGCGACTCCTCCATAGACGGCACCATCTACAAATACCAGGCCAACACCTTGAATGGGAGCTGTACTGTGAACTTCAGCGACTACGCGGGAAGGAGCGTCCTCATCGTCAATGTGGCCACCTACTGAGGATACACCTTTCAGTATGTGGGTAAGATACGTAGTATGAAGAGAGGTTAACTACTATATAAAAATACACAATACTGAGATAGTCACCTATAGTGGTGTTTTAAAATACTGTTTGAATTGTTGGGCTGTCAAAGTGAACCATTTTTGCTATCAATTGTGGCATTACAGAAACATGAAATTTTTTTTCTTGCCTTTTGAGTCATATTTTTTGTGAAATTGTACAGTTTTTTTTATGTTAGTCTTTGGAGGTTCATTTGTTTATGTGTACATTTTCCGCTCTGCAGAACTGAATGCACTTCAGGAGGAGATGAATACGCTTGGACTCACTGTTCTCGGCTTTCCCTGCAATCAGTTTGGGAAACAGGAACCAGGCAACCGGCATGAAATCCTGCCGGCTTTACAGTAAGGCCTCTCTCTGTCACTGTTTGGTTAAAGATTTAATTAGGGTCGCTCAACCTGTGGAGAGTTACAGACGAGAAGCTTATATTGTACAACAGTAGTATGCCATTAAGTGGTCAACTGCATTGCTAAGATGGACTCATGGTAAATCCTATCCATCAACAGGACTTCATTTAATCCCTTTGTTCAGAATCAGAATCTCAGATGCCATCAGTCACCTTCTAGGCAGGACACGGACTCTGCAGTGGACTGTTGCAGCTTAGACGGAATGTGGGCTGGTGTCAGGTTTAATCACCAAACATCTGTAAAGCAACCTGCTCAAAGAGGACAAAGAGACTGGGATAGTTTTACTTGCAAGGAGAGTGATTGAAGTCTGCTCAGTAACAACCTCCAAATCAACTCTGAAACAGCCTTCACTCTCTTGCCTTTTATTTAGGAATTCCCTAGGTCACAGGAGGTCTCAACTGCTACGGGGGAAGGGTGTCCTGACTATCCAGTTGAGACCATTTAAAAACAAACCACTATCTTTATCATACACGCATTCTTCTGCTTGTGGTTGACTGCTTGAGCAATCAACTGTCCCCTTCTGCTGATGCCACATCCTGCAATAAAAGCAAGTCATGCATACATACACAGAGAACAAAGCTATACCTATCTTACCAACTTGTAGCTAGAAAGGCAAACAGTTAGACCAGCAAATTGGATAACTTATCTACAACAGTTCCAACATTTCCCTCCTGTTTATCCAGTTTGCACTAAATAGGTTATCATTCAATGACCTCTTCTAAAACGATTTTCAGTCAAGAAATCATTACTTTAGCACAGCATGTTACACTCAGAGGGGAGACTCATAGTCTCCTGGATCTGGGAACAAGTCTGGTAGATTGAGAAAGCTATCTTCTCGGTCGTCATCGCCTTTTTCATCTGCTTAGGGCAAGAGTGCATATACCTGACACTTCTTGCTTAATTGGTTGGATAGCAGTGTATCCTCTTGCCCAACGTCAACTGGGATAGATAAGTGACACAGGAAAAAGACGAATGGATGTCCAGGTGTCTTAAAGTCTTTGTCTTCAACTTTTGTGGTAGATGTTTTCCGTATGACATCAACGATGTGGTGAACTTGATGTGTATGATTTGAGATGTTAGATTGCCGAATCATGTCGAAGTCCTTGTGCCTCTGTTGATGGTTTGCTGTCAGTCAGTCAGTCAGCCAATCCTCTTGATTGTAGGCTGCAGGAGCTCACGGTGCGAACTCGTGGACTCCATCCAAACACGCAGTTGAGAAGGTTGAGTGTGCATGGACATTTCTTCCGTTCTGGTTGTCGTTGTAGTTGTAGTCCTCTAGTGTTCAGGTAGTGTCTTGACCTTGACCGATCTGTGTGCAGGTCTCTCATTTGACCACGCTGACAGTGGAGTCTTCCCTCTGCTGGAACTCCAACACGTCCTCTCCATGCCCGCCAGGGCCAACAGATGTCAGGTCACTCGACACCCACCAAGAACATAGAAAGAAATGAATGAGCAACACAACATTTTACCATCTACGTGATACATGTCAGATGTGTTCCCTACACATGACTAATCTCACTAATCTCGAGAGCAGTAGGCAACCTAAGAGCAGTAGGCAACCATCATGTAGTGTCTGACTGAATACAACACTTTGTTCATATTTTGGCCATTGACGTTGATTGTAAATGAGCCTTAAAATTTTCTAATCGTCAGGAGAAAGCCCACGTAAGCATGAGGAGAACATGAAACTCCACACAGAAAGGTTCTCAAACCTTCTTGCTGTGAGACAGCAGTGCTAACCACTCTGCCATCATGCCACCAACATCTATTTTAACTTTAATTTTAACATCCACCCTCTGCATTTAAGTTTTTGCCAAACAACACAAGGTTTCACTGAATTTAAACCAACACACCATCTGGTCTGAATTTGCATTAAGATGGACATTGTCACACTGTAGTAGTGTTCCTTGCTCACAGCTGGGAATTTGGGTTTCAATGAACCATTTGCTCTCATTAGCATGACCATTGGCACTATGGAAGGCAAAATACCAAATACAGTAATATAGTTAAGAAAAAACAAGATACAGTAACTTACCAAAATCTTCAGCATGTTGTACAATCCATGGAGTGTCACTGCCACTGCTGATCACTGATCATTATCAACCTCTAATGTTAGAACTCATACCTACCTTTGTTTCACTCACTTTGGTTTTGGAGAAACCAATTTTAGCAAAAAATAATATATCATGTCCAATTCTTAACAATGATTACTCAACAAAATGATATTTGTCCCCCCTTTTGACACATGTTTTTCCCATGTGTCAACTTCCAAAAGCATTGGCAGTTCCCTGTAAAGTCAAATGGTGGTTATCTGTTTATACATCTGCAAACAGTAATCTGTGAAGCTGGACAACATCAAACAAAGTTCAACAATTCATACTCTGGATCCTGAAGAAGTGTCCTGTGGAACAAACTGAAGTTAAAACGATGACACACCCTGCCAGGTGTGTGAATGACTTCAAGTGTTACAGTGTTAATGTTAGTACATGTTAGTACTGTTAAACAGTTTTAAACAAAAAAGATGTCATGTTTCGGCCACATATGACATTTGTCTTCTCCTCCTCCCGGAGAATGTGCTTTCCTAATGTGGAACAATGAAGGTTAGGTTGGAATATATCATGGTAGTTGATGTATTCCCACAACACAATAACAACCCTAAAAGAACACTCACATTTAATTTTCAGTCAATTTAAATTTTTGTCACAGTCCACTGTCCCCCTGAAGAACCCTGCTGTCGGTGTGTCGCACTCATAGTCGTCATGTCAGGATGTCATTTGCAACATTTAAAAGGTCCAAGTTCCTTTGAAAGTCGGATTGTCCTAATTTACAAGGCCTTTTTCGGAATAGCTAATTTTTAGATGAAGGTCCTGCATACCCTAAATTAACTATCTACATTTTAGCAGATTTAATTTATGCCTATTGATGCTAAAAGAGCAGAACAACCTAATATGTTCTTTGCATGCGTCTATTAATAAACTAATCATTGGGTTTGTTCTGTATTGCAAAACATTTGTTTCCCTTTCCCAAAGTGATGGTCAGGGATGGCTTCAGCCTCACATTCACTCTCACAGACAAACAAGACAACACAACAATGAAAAACCAGCTGGACAGTCCTTTCTGAGTGTATTTTTGCCGAAAAACACTTTTCAAAAAATCCAATTCCGGACTGTAATAAATTAACAAATTGTTTTTGCATTCCCGATCAAATGTAAAATAGCATGCTTGTACAAAAAAGGCCCACATTATTCCATTTGTCACTGTGTCTCTTTTAGATAGAGACCCATGAGGAATGGAATCATTGACGTCAAAAAAAAAACGGTACCTGAATAACCCAAATGTGCATCAAGGCAGCACTTATGCCCAGAACAAAATATTTGTGAGATAAACATTCCCCTAACAGCTATCCCTATGTCAATATCTTTTATCAAATTTCTCATCACCATAGAAAGGTATGATGTGCATTGAAGACCTTGCAGAGCATCAATTTGCATAAATTGTGTGTGTGTGTGTGTGTGTGTGCGTGAGTGCGTGAAAGTACATTCTTAACCTCCTCCACCAGTTGAGCACTCATGTCACCAGTTTGCATCTTCCTTTGAAATGCATACAGCTGATTGGCCTCTTGCTTCACCAAAGTGTGAACATCAGGGTCAGTGTCAGTTTTTACACCTTCACCTCCATCTGGATTAGAAAATAGGCCATTTGGTCCTTTGCACCATATGCCAACAAACTTAATTTTTGAAGTTGAATTTTCTCTTAAACAGAAAATCCAATGGTGACTTGTCTTTGGTCCACTTCACCTGATTGGCCAACAAAGTTAACATAATTGCCATTCAACTTTGGAGAGGTTAGGAATTTGTCATTCTTAGTGAGTGTGTTTCATCAGAAAGGAAAAGAAATAACCTTGCCATATTTTGTACTACGTCTTCTTATAGCATATTCTAAAAGAGAGAAGTAGATCATATTCTACATAGTTATCAGCAAGAGGGCTGATTTAAGCCAAGACTCTAAACAAAAGGAAGAAAAGGACAGGGCATATAGATGTGTATGTGTGTGTGTGTGTTACTGTCAACTTCAGTATCATCCTTGGCATCAGATGAGTCAGAGTAGGCATGATCCCATCACGCCCCACCTCCTTGCTTCCTTCCACCTTGCTTGTTAAGAAAGTCCTTCATCAAGTCTTTGGTCCAAAGTCCCCTTTTGCTGCACATGCCAGGGTCATATTGCTGTCCCAGTCTCTTCTCTGGATGTCCTCCTTGCAGGTGGCCATTTGTTGCCACCCATGGATTCTGGTGCATGGCTTGTCCTTGCATCAAAGGTGTGATCCATCCAGTTCTAATTCGGCCACATTCCGCTTTAGTGGCTGGTGATGTGATTGTCGTCACCGTGATCACCATGTCAGCAAACGTCTTCAGAACTCTTCAGTGGTCAGGGAAAGTGGGACAACTTCACTAAACACAAGCAGGGCTGTTATGGCCTCCCCACACGCCTTCCTTACACCATTGTCCCACTCATGGTCTCCACCATCAGTCACAGGATACTTCCTAAGCATCCGTTTGGATACGAGCAACAATGTATGTCTGGAAGGGATCATTTGCAGTCAGAACACAGTTCATGTGTTGGATCTTCTTCAGGTCTTGGTGGAGATGAAACTGGACATAATGGCATGGCTGATGATATTGGACTCATCATGCATGTTGTTGTATCAGGATATTGTTGTCAGGTTGTTGGCAGAGCAAGGGTGGAGGTCTGTGATCAAGATCATGGTCCACTCTGAGACACTGAGGCACTGTAGGAGAAAGAGAAGGAAGACCTATTCTGAGAAGTCTTGTCTGTTCTTTTCATGTCAGTGTGTGTTGCAGATCTTCATCATCTATGTAACGATCATCATTGCAAGTCTTAGCTGCAAGCCGTGCTCTCTGCCCTCAATGGTTTTTAGCCTTTTTCATTTTTTTTTTTCAAACAGTCCATGTCCTAAACAAAATTCTTGAATGCTCTTTGATTTTCTCTCAAATAATTATTTTTCTTTTAAACAATGCAATGTGATGTTTTCCCTTATCACCATTTTTCCCAACAAAAATCTCACTTATCTATTTTGTTTAACTCACTTTCTCTTGTTCATATAAAACTCACTCCTCTTTTTCTCAAAAGTTGATTTACAAAGTGACTGCTGTAGTCTAATTCTGTTTCATTGAAAATATATTGCATGCAGATTAGATGAATAGCATGTTAAACTGTGATCAGTACCTGTTAACCACTAGTAGAAGGTCAGGACATAGCATCCTGTGCTGCGTCTCGTGTTATCTTTGCAGAGATCATTGTGGGAGAACCAAAAAGCCAGGATGGTCTCAGGCATTTATGGCCATTCACTCATTGGAAAACTAAACTCAGGAGGTAATAAAGATAATGGGGTGAAGGAGCAAGTATCTGGTCCAGGAACAGGATCCTGGTCCATCTCACACACATAATCCCTACTCCATCCCATCTGAAGCCAATCTACAACAGCTCTGGGATGCAAGAATCAGGGCTGACCTTCCTTCACTTTTATTTAGCTCAATAAAGTCCATGTGTATTACTTGAAATTAATATTGTGGTTTTGGAAATTGGCCACACCTCGGTCACAAGTTGTCCTGGATGTTGCGTTTTGCACACTTTAAAAACGCTCTACAACATTTTTTGAATAAGATTTTTTAAATACGAATTAAAGTGGGTGTTAATAGTGTGACACATCCCTCCTGTTGAGACATGTGTAACACCATGGCTCAAACATCAGCCCACTTTTACACTTTTTTGGCAAGATTGGTTTCTTATCTGGCGACATATAAACATTTTTATCCAGGGTTGCTTTATTCCTAATTCTTCATTTGGTGCTGAGGCTCCCACTGGCTGTTCCAATTGTTGCCTCAACACGTTGTAAGGACCTAAATATTCATTATCTTCCTTCCTGTGAAACATTACGGGTTTTTCTTTCTCTTCACTTTCCTTTTTTTTCTGTTCACTTTCCTTTTCTTTTTGTTTTTTTTTCTTTTTGCTGTCTCTCCTTCTCCTGTTTTTTCTTCTCTTCTCTCTCCTGCCTTGCCCTTCTTTCACCCTTCTCTTGCTGTCCTGCTATTTTCATCCAGACTCGTGTCTGCTCATAACCTTCCTTTTTCATTTTCTTCTCGTTTTGCTTACATTTCTTTTTTATGTTTTGTTGTAACTCCCTAATACATCCCGTAGATAATTTTCCGTTGAATTCGTACTGTTTTATCCAATAATATAGGGGGTCTACTGCTTTTTCAACTACTTTCCAATCCTTACACGGGAGTTCTTCAAGGACCTTTGTTTTTCTTTACCTTGTCCCTTCCCCATTTTGAACTAAATTTGGACCCAGTGGTTCTTAACACCTGTCGTGTTCTAACACTGGGGTTATTTTCAACAAGACGGTGATCAACAACCTTTTGTGGTAAAATTCTCTTCAACCTTTTCAGGTGGAATTTTCTTGCCTATAAGCATCCACAAAGGCTCACCATTTGTTTCTTGTTGGTTTGGCATAAAACACAGTTACCTAGTGGTAATTGTATTTCCATTCATACATTCACACTTTCACACTTCGCGCGTCCCGTTTTTCCAGACTAGAGGACTCCGCCGTCCTTCACAGAATTTAACGTAGTTTATTTCAACTAGAGGAGTCTGTCCTCCCACGGAATTTAACTGTCTGACCTGATGGAGTCTAGAACTGTCAGGGTTTGGTACACTTACTTTTTCAGCACAGAGGACTCCGCCGTCCTGTGTAGAATTTAACTAGTCTGTTTCAACTAGGGGCGTCTACCCACCTACGGAATTTAACTGTCTGACCTGCAGGGTTTGTCTATTCCCACATTCATTCCTTTTAAACAAAATTTGTACTCACAGTCTCTTTGTCCTTGGATTTCCCGTCAACCGTCGGATCCCAGCCCGAGAGGGAGGAACCAGTCCCGGAAAGGGGCTTTTTGCCGTGGCCACGGACTTGTCTGGGATCTCACTCACACGCTGGAATCGTCAGGTATCTTGGGATCCGGCTCGAAGGACCATGTAAATGTCAGGTTTAATCACCAAACATCTGTAAAGCAACCTGCTCAAAGAGGACAAAGAGACTGGGATAGTTTTACTTGCAAGGAGAGTGATTGAAGTCTGCTCAGTAACAACCTCCAAATCAACTCTGAAACAGCCTTCACTCTCTTGCCTTTTATTTAGGAATTCCCTAGGTCACAGGAGGTCTCAACTGCTACGGGGGAAGGGTGTCCTGACTATCCAGTTGAGACCATTTAAAAACAAACCACTATCTTTATCATACACGCATTCTTCTGCTTGTGGTTGACTGCTTGAGCAATCAACTGTCCCCTTCTGCTGATGCCACATCCTGCAATAAAAGCAAGTCATGCATACATACACAGAGAACAAAGCTATACCTATCTTACCAACTTGTAGCTAGAAAGGCAAACAGTTAGACCAGCAAATTGGATAACTTATCTACAACAGTTCCAACAGCTGGCTGCCAGGAAAAAGCTAAAAAAAAAAAAAAAAACATAACCACTGATAAGTGCCCCCGCTTCTGGATTCCAGGTATGTCAGACCCGGCAACGGCTTTGTTCCAAACTTCCTGCTGTTTGAGAAAGGAGATGTGAATGGAAAAGACGAGCAAGAGGTTTTTACATTTCTTAAGGTAGGCTTTCTCCGCTTGCTCAAACTCTACACTACATGGACATGGAAATACGGTTAAAAATAACAGAATATAGAAGAAATAAAAGCTTTGTGAAATAATAACACAGAGAACAGATACACAATCTATGGGGATGTATGTTTACTTGAGTGTTCTAGCCTTAGCCTTCAACTTCTTCCACGTGAAACTCATTAAACAATATTTTCTGAATAATGCTGGAACATACTGTTCCTACAAAAATACAAAATGTTGTGGCAAAGCAAAGCGCTAACTAAATGGGTCTGGAGCAGGAGGTTTTCCACGCATGTCACAGAGAACATAACATGGCTGGGGCCAAAGTGATCTGCAACATATTTTCTGTTCACGCTATTAAATGAAAAAGTTCTGAGGTATGCTATATAATAATGAAATAATGTAGAAATGTATCCACCTTATGATACATTTACTATAAACAATTGAATGGTCAATGCCTACGTCAAGCGGTGAAGGGTGATGACGTCATGCGAATCAAGTGGCGTCCCATTTCTTCGTGGCTTCCTAGATAAATAAAGAGAGATTATTTGCAATAAATAATCATAATCAGACTAAATAAGTCAAATTGGTTAATTTCTCACAACGTACCAGAACTTGGGAATCGAAATCCCTGCGTTTGAGAGGCATGTCCTATTGGTCCACATAGTGTTCATGCTCGTTTCCAGTTATGCACTGCGAATCCCCACATAACTGAACCATTGGCAACCGTGCACATTTGCAGATTGTTGATCAAAACCAGTAGATAGGTGGAAAATCCATCTCAAAAAGGTTGAGCACCACAAAAAGTAGACAGAGGCAAACTGTATTTGCTTGAGGGGGTGTTATTTATATTGTATGCAGTGGATCAGCTTGATATTTACACTCCTACTCACAAACCAACAGCTTATAAATGCAAATGTCCACCTCGCTCATGGGTGCTAATAACAAATAAACCAGGTGTGCAACACACAATGTAACTGTAGGACTGTGCATGAAAAACGCTGACACACTACTTTACATGTAAAACAATATTTTATATAAATGTAGAACCCGCAAGGCATGCTGGCTAGCACACACTTCCAATAGGAAGTTACATAGTTAAAACATCCTTTAAAATAGTATTGTTTTGTATTTAAAGGTTTATTTTGATACCTGCATAGTCTGCGTGTTTACTTTTTGTGATTGCACCATGATGACCTCATCTGGTTAGGGTTGGAGGGTCGAAATAGATATTTTTATGGCATCTCAATTACTCTTTGTGGTTTGTCACCATTCATGGCAATGATGATATGATGACTTTGTCTTTAATTATTAACCCATTTACATCCATCTTCCTATAGAATTCCTGTCCTCCAGTTGGAGACAGCTTTGGTAACCCCACCAGCAGGCTCTTCTGGGAGCCGCTCAAGGTCAATGACATCAAGTGGAACTTTGAAAAGTTCCTAGTGGGCCCGGACGGGAAGCCGGTTATGAGATGGCACCCGAGCATCGATGTATCCGAGGTGCGAGCGGACATTCGCACATACCTTCTCCAGCGTTACACACAAGATATTTTTAACTAGACAAAACAGTAGATTCTAGATGCAGTTGTTGTCAAGGCGTAAATGGCAAAAGTTTCTGACATATTGAAGGTAGCATGTTAAATGAAGAAGAGGTTTGAAAACAGAAACACTGTGGAGCCTCTTTGGAGTCTGGGCTTCCAGGCCAGCTCTTCAGTGCATTCAAGCTGTCCTGTGAGCCCACAGCATCATGTTATCTTCTCAAAGCAGGATCTACTGGCATTTACAGCCTCGATGTCAATAACTTCTAATAAATCAGTGTGAACTGCACACTCGCTTGCAATCTTTTACTGGACTGTGATTCATGCATCAGATGAGGATGGAGAATGGTGTGGCAGATTCCGTGTTGATGTCATGAGTCTATTTTGAAATTGTGAATACAATTTACCCCTCCGCCCACATGAAGACATCTGTTAAAGCACCCCAATAATAAATGGCAGTAAAAGTGCACTAATAATGAAATACACACAATTAAAAAAAGCCAGTAAAACTCTTGTCAAAATTTAAAATATTTTTGTTACATATATTAACTTACGAACAAGATACCTTGAATGTGCCTTGGTGTCAATAAAGCCCAAGAAAATGCAAAAGAACAACAGACATGTTGAAAAAACATGTCCCCCAAAAAGTAGAAGAAACCCAAGCAAAAACAGTGAAACACTAACAGGAAGTTAGCTATAGCTCAAACCAGCTAACAAACAAAACACTTAATCTTGCTAACTGAATTCTACGTTTGTCAACTTGAAATTCACATTGGTTTTTCGCGAATTGTTTTGTGACTTACCTCTTCTTTACAAAAAAAATCGCTGATATCATGGTCCATTAATCGACGAGTTGCAGCCAAAGACCGCGGTTTATAATTGAACGCCATCTTGAAGCCCGTGCTGTTTTGTACTACGCATGCGCAAAATGACCCTCGTCTGCTTGATAGCAATGGGCATCTATCCAATATCGAGACTGGATTATTATACATACGAGATATACATTGATTTCGGTAGCAGAAATAAACATGTTAAAATAATTTCTTACACATTGTCTGGTTTCGTGTATATGAACGGTTTTCGTGGGAATTTAATCATAGTTTATTCAAAGTTATATTAAACCAGCGATTAATCTCGCTGTCCTGTCCACTTTGTTCCGATGGATACTTGGTTAGAGAGATTTTTCTCACTGTACTTCTGTATGTTGTATCCTACCGTTGTTGCCAAATTAATAACAAAAAATATTAAGACACTTAATAGTTCCTTGGATGTTATGTTTTTTTCCGGTTCCAAAGTATATATTCTTTGGCGGGACAGGGACAAAATGGCTGCCGTGCTTTAGTGCACCCGATTTCACTCATTGGTCACAAAACAGGTGACCAATAAAGTTTTAAGTTTGAGAGAAACTTAAGCAAACAAATGTGGACAACCAGCTAAACATTTAGAATCAATTTATTAAGCCAGTCAAATACAAAAGTCTCACATGTGCTTTTGCCTACAGCAAAACAGAAAAAGGGGTCTGCAAACCAAGAAACCAACTGCTAGTCGTTCTAAAGAAAACCTTTTCAAAAAGTGCAGATTCAGCAACATCCCCCTTTAGTTCCCACAGATAGGATTCAACTCATTTTTCCTAGTTAATTTATGAGTTAAAAATGAAGCCCACCCCCCAGCGCTCAAACTTTTGAAGCCCTTCATCTGACTACCTCATTGCTCCCATATGTGAGTATACAGGTCACATATTAGATGTGTGACCTTGAGACTGAGTGACCTTAAAAAAAACAGAAGCAACATTGTTATAATCTGAAGTTATGTCTCCTGTGTATCATAACGGGGATCCTGAACCGGCGTGCCAGTTGGCAAGGCAGGTGTCACAGAGTAATAACAGAGGTGTCGGCGCTGCTGCACCATCTGCTCTGCATGCTGATTAAAGATGGTTGGCATGTGTCATGACTTCAGTCATAACTGCTAGATACCGCACACATGGCTAGAAATGCAATTACAAGATGCATTAAGTGGTCAAATAAACCGTCGTAGAAGTGCTGTGTTTTTAATGAGATTAGGTCCATCATCATGGTGAAAAGTAAAAGTTTATGTATGCACTGTGCGTTGGTGTACTGTGTCTGAAACAAACATACAATGTATAGCTACAATATATCAGGTTACACTAACAACATAGAGCAGCATTACTAAAAGACAATGATTCACACTTAATCAATGCAACTATGAAAACAGCAGATTATAAATAAATTATCAATCACAATTGTATGGTATGATACCATCAAAATCCCCTCCCCAAGCCCAAAAATGTTTGTATGCAACAACCACATTTTGACCAGTTACACATATGGGACATTTCTATCACATCAACATACTGCGGAAGTCTTCGTAAATCAATTAAACATTCACTTTTGTAGATGTAGTCCTTGAATTTACCTATGCAGTTACTGTTGGAATGACAATAGTCTTGCTCATAGTGGGGAATGGCTTCCTGTAACCTTACAAGCTGTTGCAGATTGGAACACAAAAAGGTGTATTTCTGGATACAAAGAGTATAAGTGTTTAAGTATTCCAACCCATTTAACAAAACTTCAGTTCAAGAAAAAAAAAAAAAAAACGCAAAATGTAAATAGTTTTATATTCAGAATAGCGAAGTGTTCCACAAATAGCCTTATAAAACGCAAGTATAAACAACATTACAATAGGATATCTACAGTTCAGTAGGAAAATTATAGATCAAATCACACCTTTTTTCAAATCAAAACAAACTGATTTCATGCTACAACCCAATTTCCATCAGGTGGTGACATTTTAGTGCTTTCCAGGATCTATATTCTGTCGCTCCCTTTTTCCAAATCCTGCCCCTCCTCCTCCTCCTCCAACTGTTGATGCTGCTGTTGATGCTGCTGCTGTTGCTGCGGATTGATCTGCACAAAAACATAAATACAAAAATGCTTAAACATCTTCTAATTCCAAAAATATAAGGAAATAATATACTGATGTTTAGTTTTCACGCGAGGTAGAGTCCCTCCCCCCTCACATTCATGAAGGAAGTTGCCCTCTGTCTCAGTATGTCACTAATAATGTATGCAGGTTATGTGCAGGTGATAATATGTGAAAAATGGGTCATGAAGAGTTCAGTGTCGAATGTAATGGTTTACCTGCATTATCTGGTGCTGGTCGTGAACTCTCCCCCACCGCTCTAGGTCCTCTAGGTTGTAGAAATGATGAAGACTGCCATGGAAACCCCTAAATAGAGACAAAGATCCATTACCTCTAAAATATGGAAATTCCCGACAACCACAAAGCCCTCGTTCTATGTCATAACGCTTTAATAGTAATGCTGTTTAATCCTTGTCCTTCAGTATTGGTTAGTCCAGGGGTGGGCAAACTACGGCCCGTGGGCCACATCAGGCCCGCAAAGCGTCTTCATCCGGCCCATCAGGCATTTTGCAATCTGTAGCTTGTACAAAAAAAGCGATCCACAAAACAACACCACATGTCAACACACGCGACACATATAGAACCTACCCACTGCACCATGTGGGCATACAAATAAATATTTACATATACCCATATATTCTGGCCGCAAGGCATGCAGGGTAACTTGTGGTCTCTCCCAACATTTTGCAATGTTTTTCGCAAAATTTGTTGAGGAGGTCGTCAGAGAAGTAAATGAATAGAAGTTAACATATCCAATGTTTTATTGTTCATATTGTGGTTGCAGCTGAACTACCCAGCATGTCATTTGGAAATGACGTTTTAAAGTTACATGTTATGTTTAGCGCTTAGTTGTTGTGAATCACCCACATAGTCATACTGGTTGATTTATGTGATACGGTAACTTGCTGTGGATATGTTGTGTTTTCGTTTTGTTGCACCGTGAGCAAGTATGTTGTTCTGTTTGACGACTGCCTGTGTATAGAAGGTCCCGCCGCCAAATTTTTATGAAGCCAATGTGGCCCGTGAGTGAAAAAGTTTGCCCACCCCTGGGTTAGTCCGACCTAATGAAATTCACTTGTTCCTCCTGACTTAATAAAAAGGGCATACGAGTAGAAAGACAGCCTGCTTCAGTCAGGGAATCAGAGTCACTCACGCCTGAGACAGAGGGACCTTTGAGGACCCTTACCGGGGTACCAGGCTGGAAGTCTCGTACAGGGGGTGGAGCTGCTGCGGCTGCGGCATTGGGCATCCGGGGAGGGAAGTGTATGGGCCAGCCCTCAAGGCCCTGCGGTCCCACCTGCACAAAGGGACCACAGTAGGGGGGGCTCAGCGGGCCGTTCACTGAGCCTGACGTAGGGTCTGAGGTACGTCTTTCCTGTTGCTGCCCCTATGAGGGACCACAAGTGGACATGTGATCCCCAATTAGTGCACGGACGCTAAACTCGGCGAGCACAGAGGAAGGCCCAGGCTATGGCATGTCATGTCATGGCGCACAGCTGACCTTTAACCCACTGAGCAGAGAATCTGGTCCACTGCTGATCCCCGGATGCACTGACAAACAAGCTAACTGGAGTCAGGTTGTCTAGACTCGGTAAACTCATGAGTGACAGTCTCTGGTCACAAGAGGGCGCTAGTATGCACGTTTTACTATAAATCATCCACTGAGGCTACCAGGGAAGTTGGCGCTTTCCATTCAGGACTGTCATTCACACAAAAGGCGCACAAAAACATTGTACCTGCTTATGATGCTGCATCTGTAGTCTCTCCAGCTTGCATCTCTCTGTGTGTTCTCGCTGACACTCATTTTGTGCCTGATGGAGCTGAAAGACACACGGGGGGGGGGCAAACAAAACCCGCTGAGTGATGTGTGTGTTCTGGTGATCACACTCAGTTTTCTTCACTCATCAGTCCATTCACCTGATTGGTCAGATTAGTAATTTGAATCTGCAGTCGCTCCACTTGCCGCCTCAAGTCTTCTTTTTCCTCGTTCATTCGTTCCCTGTCGCTTCGTTCTTTTCGGAAATCTTCTTCAAAGATTTTGACCTGATTTAAAAAAAAAAAGTATTTGAGAAATGAAAATCACGATTGCAGCAAAATTCCACTTTTGTGTATTTTTGTCTGACCTGCTCTTTTAGAACAGCAATTTGAGTGAGTAGTTCCTGTTTCTTCAGGTTATTGGCAGCATCCTGGCCGGGTGGTTGTTGGGAAGATGACGGGGCGTGCAGGTTTAAGGCTTCTTCCAAAGCCTGCAATTTTAAGAAAGGGAATCCAGCAAAAGGTCTAAAAAAAAAACAAACAAACCTGTGAACTCTGAATGGCACATTTCACTCACCCTGTTCAGACGCTGGATTTCCTTCTCCTGGTACTCTCGCTGCTTGCTGAGCGGCAACAGCTGGTCCTGCAGGTAGCGGACTTTCTGCTTCAACTCAGTGGTCTCAGTGTTTAGACACTCCTTCTCGCCCTGAAAGACGTCCCCATAGCGTTCTAGAACCGGGCGTACTTTTGTACCATTTGTGTTCCGCTTTTGAATATATCGGATAGAATAGTCACCTGCACATTTTCAATCTTGGACTTTGCCAGCAACAGTTTCTTGTCGTAGTCTCGCTGCCTCTGCTCTCGTTCCGCCTCCAGTTCAACCACTGTCTTCTGGGATTCTGCGAGCCTTTGTCTGAGATCTGTGATCTGAGTAGTTGATTTTAAAGAACACATACTGTGAGGGGCTGAAGTTGCACTTGATTAATTGCACCACTGGGGTACAGATAAACTTCAGCTAAGTAGGTGACTTTATTATTTAGATCAGGGGTCTCAAACACGCGGCCCGCGGGCCACACACACACTAGTTTGAGGCCCCCGCCTTGATATGAAAGTTTAATGTTTGATATGGATGCTGTATGGTATCATGTACCCAGAAAAAAATTATTACGTTTGATTAATGTTCATGTTAAAGGTTAAATAACTGTTAATAGTTATCCTCCCTATCTGTGTGGAAGTGGTACGTTTTTGGCTATTTAAGTTTGAAGGAAATAACTTGAAGGCTACCGTTTAGGTCGCTAGCTCTCTAGTTTGCGAGTTAGCATGTGTCTCAAGACCCTGCAGTTGCGCAATATGTTATATGTAATATGCAATATGTAAATAAAAAGAGTATAAATGTGACTATAGGCGTGTTTTGTCATGTCTACAGGGCTCTAATAATGCTTTCTTAATTTTAATCTGAAAAAAATAATTTGTCTACCCACCAACTATATGTGGTTTCTTAAGTTTTTATTATTTGCCGTTTTATTATTATATTTATTTATTACTGATTGATTGATTTTCTTTATTCTTGATTTGTTTATTTTTCATCTTATTTTGTGCAGACAAATAAAAAATTAAGATATTTGAGAATATATATATATTGTATATTTTTCTGTTTTCAATAAATGCATTTTTTTTGTTTTTTTTTGGAAAACGTGATGCAGCCCAGCCTTGCCCAGACCCTAGCTCCAGTGGCCCCCAGGTAAATTGAGTTTGAGACCCCTGATTTCGATGAAACCACAGCAACAACACATATGTCCTTTAGATTTGTGTGAGAAATAACAGAAAGCCTGTTGACGCACATGGATATATCGAGGTTTTTGTGGTTTAACTCAAGGTAACATGGTGTCACCATCGTCAAGCAAATCTAAGGGTGCGATTGCGTGGGGTGTGAGAATGAGCCTGTGTCTGTGCATGTGTCTACTACCCCACTAACTGCACCACAGCAGGAGGTCAGCAGGTACCAGAGTGGTAAGGGAAATTCTCACTGACAGCGCTTGTGGTAATATGCTCAGATAGCGCGCTTGCAAGAGTGCATCTTTTCCACTCTAAGTGTTTCGCTGCCATCTGTGATCTTTACGCTGTGCGCCATTTATTCATTTGACTGTTTGTGTTATTTGCGGCAGTAATAACGACTATGCCATAAATGTCAACAAAATTGTATTTAAAACATTGGGATGGTCTTATTTGTGGAGTTAAATGTATTGTTTAAAACCCAGCTGTTATGTTTTGGCGTTCATTTATCTCGCTTTGGGAAACAAAGCTGTACAAAACTACCGTCACCCGTTCGCAACTCTTTATTTAGATGAATATTAAGTACTTTCATTGCATACTTGAGAGTCAGGTCAAATTGAAGTACTACTGCTGTAACAGGCTACTCAATCGAGGGCACGGTAAATTTACATCCTCGTACCACCCTTAGTCATTACCGTACCTTCTGCTCAAACTGTGACTTCATCGAGTTCCACTGAATGTCCCACTGCTTGTTCACTTCAAGTACCTGCGAAGCAGCACACGCAGTAAAACAAATTAGCATATATGAAACTAAACACGATATGCTACTACAAGAGACTCACATCTTTTCTCTGCTTCTCCAGGAGCTTGATCTTCTTTTCGTAAACCTCAACATCACAAGGTTTGTTTGGGCTTTTCCCTGCAGCTTTTCCACTCTGGGGGCACAACATCCCTACGTTACACAGCTCTCATGGTCAATGCTATAAACTGATATAATACCAGAGATGTATTCATGTTTTTTACTTATTTGTGAGTGCTCAAGAGGTAAAAACGCAACTGCACACTAAAAGACAGCCACATGGTGGATTTGATAGGACCGGCATGGATCTTTGGCATGTAAAAATACACTCGACAGCAATGACGAAGTGGAAGCACATGGAGGTGTAGCGTGCAGAAGGTCACGCAGAGTAGGCACATTTGAATGCATGCAAACAGATTAGTTCCAAATGTGAAAATTCTAAGTAGTTTAGATTTGAAAATAAATTCTTATTTTGATCCTAAACAACTTTTTTGTTGTTGTTTATGTCGGTATAGTTGTTTAGATATTTGAGCTTTTCCTGAAACTTATGTTCGTTCTACTGCTGAACTGAAAAAGGTAGAAACTAGCCTTGAAAAATTGGCTAAAATGGGACGGTACTGAAGGTGTTGTCTTTGAAAAATGGCTGGGATTGAATGAGCTGAGGTATTTCAAATCGCCATTTATTAAGACGTTTGTGATACATTTATCACAACAGACATTTGAACACAGTAAATAGTAGGTTAACAAATTAATAATAACATTACGTTCCACTTATAGAAGCTACAGAAAGGCAGGTTGACTTTAATACTTTGGCTAGGTGATTAATTTGAGTTAACTTGTAACCTTTCATGTACAGTCTTAAGACTGTCTGCACCATCTGTCTGACTGTCAGCGCATTTTGGCCAATCAGAAACCTGAAAAAGCTACTAGCTGACTTGGTCTCGCATTATAACGCCTCTGTTTATCAATACAGTGAGCTATTGTTGGATCCATCATGAATGTATGTTTTAATCGCCCCGTGCGTGTTATAATGCACGGGGCGAAAACCCAGAGAAAGCATGCAATACCATGCATTCTCCTAATGTGACAATAGGGATTGCATCATTTTCAAGTACCTTCTGTGGCGTAGTGGCTTCCATCTTCGGCCTCACCGTGGCACACTCCTCTTTAACTGGCTCATCTTTGGTGTCGGGAGCTTCGGTGTCAGAAGCTGCCGCAGATGACGACGATGAAGATGATGTTGCTACTGCTGCTGCTGCCGCCGCTGCCGCTGCTGACGTTGATGCCGCTGATGCTCCTCCAGTTACAAGCTCTTTCAGTTTCTGATTCTCTTGCCTGAAAACGCCAAGAAAGTCAACATTGTGCTGAAGCTCCAGTGTTTGGGCAAGCTCCAGGATGTTTTGGGAATTCCCTACAACACCCAATTGGTGCTAGAACGCCTGCACATGGTGCGAGCGTTTCCCCAACTAAAGTGAAAGTATGCGCAACTGCCAACACCCTTAAAAAAAAAAAAGAGAAACGGGGGAGGGGTCATGATAAAAAGTTACAACTAACATAAACTGTGCTTTCTTTGTGCTCTGACATGTTTTATTGATGTCAAGTTAATACATTTTGATCTGAGACTTAAAAATGCTAAAGAAAGCAACTATTACTGCCTATAACTATAATTTGACTGTTTTTTAATCTAGTAAAACCAAATAG
Organism: Doryrhamphus excisus; assembly: GCF_030265055.1. Lineage (NCBI taxonomy): Eukaryota > Metazoa > Chordata > Actinopteri > Syngnathiformes > Syngnathidae > Doryrhamphus > Doryrhamphus excisus. The sequence goes on along the minus strand of NC_080488.1, from coordinate 9,517,730 downwards.
TTGCTTATATATATCATTTGGTAATGGTTTAATTTCATTTGAACATGTATCAGGTTACAATGGAATACATAAATTGTACATTGTACATTACATTGTTACTTTTACAATCTGTTACTTATTTGTCACTTCCTGTATTCCAGGTATGATTTTTTATTTTTTACACAGTGTACACGCAGTAATCTAATGGTGATTTTTTTATACCCATAATAAATAATGATCATAGATATTACCATCAAATTGGTGAGGTAATACCTCACCAATAGTAATGATTCTATTTTTTGAATGGGTTTCATACTGCACCGATAATGACTTGTGCTTTTCTTACCAAAAAAAAAAAAGCACCACAACAAACCGCCACATTGTAAGAGAAACAAAAACATTACCTCAATTGTTCCAAATCTCGATTCCTGATATGATGATCCTCTTCCATTTTCTTCCGAAGCTCATTGTTCTCTTGTCTGAGCTGCTCGCACAAAGTCTGCAAAATCAAAAGAGAACATGAGGCAATTTTCATTTGAATATGTTTTCTATCACAAACCTTGTCCTTAAAGTGATGAAAAAATAATGTGCGGAATGCCTTTTGAACAGTTAAAGGTCATCCAGCTTTCTGACATACCGACACATTTGTGTGGACATTTGTGTAAGCCACTAAAAAATCTGTTATTTGCATCAACAAAACAGAAGGTCACCTGTGATGTCCTTTAAAACCGCCAAGCCAAAGAAAGTTAAAACAAACAGCTTCAGAAAATTGTGCATGAACATGAAGAGATGCTGTCACAAAGCCAAAACGCCTAAGAAAAAGGGATGTCCCGAGAAAGGAAGTAGGTCGGAATTAGACTCTACTATCACAGATTTTGACAGAAGTGAGCATTGTTTGTCTTATGATGTGAAAAAAAATCTTAAGTAACTTTGATCAATTGTGGAATACTGCAGCTTCTGCTTGGACATTAACACAGCGACAGCTGTTGAACTCTGGTGAAAAAACATTGGGAGCGAGGGAGGGAAGCTGGGAATGCCGAGTGCAGGTAGGATTGATGATACGTTTAAATTGTTTCCCGTGGGATGCCGCGTCATGTTTGCAATGAGGTTTATTCGTATTAAACTTGCCAATTCTGTGTGCCACCATTGAAAACATGTGAATAACAAGTATTGCACTCAGCTGCAACGGCCTTTTTTTTGTTTGTTTGTTTGTTTGTTTTGACTGTCACACGGCTGACCTCATTCCTGATACTTTGTTGGCATGCTAGCAAACACTGTTGTTGTGATAATACCCATTTTATATTTATATTTATTATGTATTCATCCCTCATTTATCCCCACAATAACCTTTAATTGTACTGCATTTGTGGTACTGAGTAATGATGTTTCATCAATGGTCTCAATGACTGTTTCATACCTGTAGAAGGGACGTCCTTTGTTCATTTTTTTGGACCTTAGAGGAAAGATGGTGAAACTCCACAGCCATTCGGCCCAGGTGAGCTAACAGCTGGTTTGGGTTGGACTCCTCGGCGAATATGCTGAAGGAGCTTTCCAGTTTCTTCAACTGGCTCGCCAGCTCGATGTTCTCCTGAGGCAGGAGAGGGATAACTCCAGTCGTGGACCGGGCCTGGAGAAAACACACGCCCACATTTGACAGCCAGTCAGTCTTTCCTTTCGAGCTGAATCAGCAAATAGACTATATGCTTTTCTCAAAGAAAGACAGTCATTGTGATACTATTTCTGTCTGCTAACTCAAACCAGTTGACCCTGTTGGATTCAAACTACCGTATCACATAATGGAAGAAGATCACATAGAATGAACATGTCAATAATCACAAATACATAAGTCACATTTTATAGTATACTACTAGTTTTCACCATATATGATAATAGTCTGGTGGAGTACCCTATGACCGTATTCCTTTAAATGCAGCATGTGACTGAATCATCAGCATGATTCCAGTCAGTAATAATCCTGGACTTTCCCCTGTTTGACTCAGGCTAGAAGAGCCAAAATTATTTCTGATGTTACTCAACTAGGATACGTTTCTAATGTTTATGATATGACCATGAAGTAGATGGTACACAAAATGGCAATTCCGAGACACACCAGTATTGTGACTTGAGAGCTTAACCCTTTAGAGTTTTTTTTTTTCAGTTTTACATTACATTACTATTTCAAACCGGCTGCAGCTCTAAAATGGTTTGAGATACAGACACGCTGTAAATGAGAAAAATCATCAGTATGACCCTAAGTTTGTGATAGGAGCAAATTTACTCATCTTATGTGCACATGATGATGTCATCGGGTTCAGAATTGCTCAGATCCCTGTAGCCACGATACCGCCTTATCAAAATATATGATCCAGCTATTCCCCCTCACCATTAGCGGTGTTTTGACAAACCACCATTGTCCCCGCAACGCTAAACATGGTTAAGCAAAGTATGGACGAAAGAATATCCTGCTTGTGGACTGTGACGGCAGACTCGCTTCCGCTTGTACATGGTACTTTAAAATCTACTAATGGATAAGCTTTATGTAAAACTACTCCCACCAATGTAGTTTAGATTAAAGTTACATTTGTCCGCCATCTCCTAGTGTTACTATTGGCACCTTATTTGCTGAAATAGCTTGTTAAATTCAGCAATGTTGCAATTTTTGTTCGACTTAAAACAGAAGCTATGTGTATGAATGTCAGTGTTAGTTGGAAAAGAAATGCTGTATAAAAAAAAAGGTATTTTTTTAAAAAGGTGATTTTTACATACCGTCAACGCATCTGAAGTCCTTCCGTCCATATTGACCAATTCAAACTCTGATAAGGCATCCTGTAAGGAAGGACAGTTGTCAATAAAAAATCCCGCCATTGTGGAAGTACCATAATGTAGCCACGTTATATTTGTTGACTGTTGAAATGTTGTAATTCTCACAAATTTGGCACTCACATTAAGTCTGTTAGGCTGAATGGCCTTGGCGAAACAGCTTGCTTCCTCTTCCCTCGGCTCCGCAGTGGGATGCAAACAAGGTTTGCCTTTGCGCGGCAAAAATAAAAATAAAAAAGCAGACAGTCAGACCCATTTGAGAGGAGTTGCAATCCACAAGCGTCAAAACTTCACCAATTAAGTGCTACCTACTTTGTGTTTCAGTGCGAACAGGTCCTGCTACGCACAGACTGGCTGCGTAGCTGGAGGACTTGAGGGCCTCGTTGTCTCGCACAAGTTCCTCCACTCTCTGACGAAGCCTTGACGCTTCCAGCTGGGACTCTTCAAGCAAGTCGCCTGCGGAGAGATGGTCATTCGCTTTCGCTAAGTTGAGCTTCATTTACTGATGTTCATGCAAACAAAAAAAAAACTGGAAGTATATTGTCAGTTGTAAAGTATTCAAGAACAAGAAACACGCCTTCAATGAGTCATGGATAGCTTTCAAAAGCAAAAGCTATCCAGGAGTGTAAGCAGGTTTAACTAGATTATTTTCTAATTACTACATGCCAGTTTCGCTCCAAAATTTGCACAATTTGTAAAATAATCTGTTCAATTCGGTGAAACTTGAACCTTTGTATATTATGCCAGACTGCCACTACATTGTGGATAAAACTATACCTATTGCAAAGTTAATGGGTGCTCATACCTTCTGATAATGTTCTGTTTGAGTACTATCACCTGATCAAGCCTTGTATGACATCCCCATACTCCAAAAAAGTAATTTGCAGACACTCATCTGTAATTTTACAGCGCTTACCCAGGCTCTTAAGACCCTTCATCCTCTCCCTCAGCATGCTGTTCTCCTCCAGGAGCTGCCGATAACTGCTTCCTCCTCCAACCTCATCCCTGGTCTTGATGTCACTCCCGCCAGGATCATAGATGCGATACGGACCCTTTCCTTCCATTGTGTTGTTCACTTGCTAAGCATGATTCTATAACCTGCAAAGAGTATTTAAACATGCATTAGGTAAAAAAAAAAGGTGTCCTCTGCAGAAAAACAGTTAGTCAGGACTGGAAATGGTGCTTTCTAAGTTTCCCCTCCCATTAAAGACACTGGTAGACTGACTTCAAGTCTGGTACTGAGGTCCAAACCAAAAATATGAAACCTCACAGTATTTTACACAGCTTTCTGTTAGGTGTTGCTATGCATTGCCTGGAAACAGTTGCATTTGGTGACATCATCGCTGGTATTTTGGTCCCTTCGTGAAGCCGTGGTGTTCACACTTTCCTCATTTAGGACTAGAATCCGCTGGGAGGAGAAACTGGACCTATATTTCACATTGTGCGTTTGTTCCAGTTCTTTTGAGTCCTGGACTGCATTCGCATCTGACCAAACAAACCATACCAGCACACTAGAGTTTGTTTTAACAGGACCAAAACTGACACATGTAATGGCAACCTAATTCACCTTTTGTACTGAACAAATAAATATTGTCATTAAAAGTAAAAGCAATAGTATTACTCTTAATTGATTCAGTCTGACGAGCAATCTTTTGCAGGCGCAGCTTATATGATTATACACAGAAAATACTCCAAATTACACTATTATATCGCCTGTTATTCAAAGCATTCAAACTATGTACAGTATGCCACGAAACCACTGTACGAACCTTACCTATCCTTTCTTCTCAACACAAAGAGGGCTCACTACAACATTCATGTCAGATAGAAAAACATGTACATGCCATTAAAGCATTCAAACGAAGATATATCCACACAAAGTAGATAAATGATAGCGACCATGATTGGATGAAGAATAGCTAATATTAGTTTTCGTTGTTGTCATGCAAATGACTAGCAACATCTTGTTAGCTGTCGGCTAGCTAACACTGGATAACAATGGGAGACAGGAAGGAGCTCGCTCCTCTTGTTTTAACCTCTCTACAGACACTTTTACCGAAGCGGTTCGTTCGTGACAAAAAGGAGATACGTGACAAACCAACAAACAAAGCGCTGTCCTCTGACAGAATACCTTTCCGCTAGCAGCGGCCTCTCGACTCTGTGGCCAGACAGCTACTGCGGAAGTGGTCTGCTGCTCGATGCCGTAACATGGGAAATTCCACCTTGCAACGTTTGATGTAAACAGCAATGACTGACAGCCGAAACGGCCAATCAGCGCCTTAGGGGTGGAGCGACTGAGCCTTCCACAAAAGCCGCACACAGACGTAATCTATACAGGACCTATATATAGATTTATAGTTTTAATATTTTATTCAAGGCGATCATTTTTAATTAAACGGCGTATTATGGATGTTTTCAACGTTTTAATAAAGATTCTAAAGTTTATTCACTAATATAATGTACTACCGCGACTATGGATTTCCAGGAAACAAACATGCACAAATAAATCAAACAAGTGAGCCTTCACTGTGTCTTTCTATGCTTTATGACTTTATAAACAAAAGAGTGATGCATCAGATCAAAAGTTCTATGCAAGAATTTACATTTTGCACTACATAGAGCTTCAAAATACAAAGAGAGAACAAGACAAAAAAAAATTTTATCCCCTCAAAAATTGGTTTGGCCATCCTTGATGCAAGTGTTGCTGTGAGGCTAGGGGGAATGTTACATGTTACTCTAGGTAGTGAAGATGGCTTCACGGAGGGCATCCACTGTCTGCAACTATTGCCCATTTTTGTAAAATTCCCTTGCCATCCATCCCCAAATGTTTTCAAGTGGATTTAGATCAGGGGAACACGCAGGATGGTCAAAAAAAAGTGAGGTTTATGAACTGAAGCGTTGCCCTGTTGGAAAAGCCAGTCATTACCACATAGATGAGGGCCTTCAGTCATAGCGGATGCTCCCTGCATCATCTCCACATAACCAGGCGCTGTTTGACGCCCCTGCACAACCTGAAGCTCCATTGTTCCATTGATTCCAGCACCCTCTCCACTGTGTGGAAAACATCTCTGGTGGAATCTCCAGTTGGAACGTTGGAAGCCATCAAGTCCGTCACAGTTCCAATTTTTCTCTTCAGAGAATAAAAATTTATTCCACCAATTTTGTGGCATTAGAGGAGACAAGGCCTTTGAAGATATTTTTTGTTCTTAAACCCGTTCTCTTCATTTGGGGTTTCGATCATCCCGTTTCTTGACGGATGGCCAATGGGTTTCAGTGGTTGGTTACAATGAAATGCTTCCTCACACTTTTTGTTGTCTCTTTCCATTTGTTCTTTTTGCATTTTGAACCCAACTTAGAACTTCCTTAAGATCCAAAATGTAAAGACTTGCAATTTTTCAACTGGTCTTCAAATCAGGAGTGTGTCATTTAAAGCAACAGTGACATCTTGTGTTACATTTCCATTGACACACGCCAGATTCCACAGTGTCTTGGCTATATATTGTATAATGGTGTTTGTTGCATGTTTACAGCTTCATTTGTTGTCTTCCTATGATAGAAATTCCATTCATCCATCTATTTTCTATGCCGCTTATCCTCGCTAAAGTCATAGGTATGCTGGAGCCTATCCCTATCTCTGGGCAAGAGGAGGTGTACAGCCAATCGCAGGGCACATTGGAAAAGTCCAAAGTTGCAGAATTATTTAATTATCTGTTCCAGTTTTTTGATATTTTGTTGGCCCTGTTGGAAACTTGTCCTGTATTTTATTGCACAAACAGGCGTATCGTAAAATATTGAAAAATTCAACCAACATATCACATTTCCGTCAATTTCATCCAAATCCATTGAGAACTTTTCAAGTTATTTTGAACACAAACAAACAAAAACATAACCTTTACCATAACTATGAAATAGGGAGTTTTCTGAACCGACGCCATTTTGGTTGTGACGTCACTGTGAGACGACGTTCCGGAAACCTTTGGAGAGGAATCCACACTAGCCATTAGCCATGAGAACGAGGCTAGCATTAAGCATATTAGCAGGAAAAATACAACTTGACTTACTGCCACCTCAGCACGCGTTTACACGGTCGAACATCTTGTGTTGTTTTTTTCACTATTTATTTGTATCTTCGGGGCAGTATGGTAACATTTCTCCTACGAAGTCTGGACAATAACAATAACATTACATTAAAAACGCATTGGAATGAAGGAGAACTTCCGGGTAGTGGGACCGTCTCGTGATGACGTCACTTGTCCCACCGCAGACCCGGAAGTAATGCCTTTCAATGGTGTCATGAGCACTTTAATATTATTTATTATTCACAATTCTTTATTCACGGCGAAACCTATAGTATATAGCAATTTAATTTTTTTAATTTTAAATTTGCAGGTCTGAAAAATGTAATGGCTTTTTCTTGGGTTGGTGGAAATCATTTAAATATAATTACTTTGATACTGTTAGCTAACAAAAACAAATACAGTATTAAGCCACACTATTTTTCTTTTTCCCAACAGCAGAAACCAGCATCTGTTAGTCATTAAGTGGGATATGCAGGGCTTCTTGGTAAAGGAAACTTTATGTTGACTATATTTTGCTTAGATTAGTCTTTTACCTTCCACTCTGCAGAACATCTGAGGTTACATGAATGATGTGACTTAAAAATTAACAGATCATTTTAGGTCATATCAAAGAGCACTAAGGAATTCGTTATTGCATAGACGGCGATCATACCACCCCCTCCACATTTGTCTTTAGCTTGTTAGAAATCACAATATTTTGTGGCAAACAGGGACATAATATTCTGCTGATACAGTGTAACATAAATTTTTGGAGTTTTTTTTATAGCACATAAAGTATATACAACGTGTTTCTTTTACAATCGATGCTGATTCATAGAAAGAGCACAAGATAATTTTTTCCTTGTCCCAACAAGCCAACAAAAAGAACAGATTTAGTAGAAGTAAAGTCTTAAAATACGCTTTTCGTCCCGATTTGAAAATGTTAAAAAAAAACATTTATGTATAAACAACTCACCCACTCAGTTTGGCTTGTGTCGGAGAGCCATGCACTTTTTAAGGAAACTGGTGAATAGGGGGGAAGCAATTTCACTGTGAGACTTGGGGAATTCCCATAACCAAGCAAAATGGCTTCAGACTGGAGACTCAGTGTGAACAGGACCTGTTGCGTGTGTGTGTGTGTGTGTGTGTGTGTGTGTGTGTGTGTGCGTGCGCTTGTGCTCTGCCTTTGGAGAGTGACGCAACACATGAGAAATACTAAATGTATTGAATTAATCTTTTGTGCAAATATTGATGCTCCATATTTTAAGTGTGTGAACTGAAAAGGTCACCAAGAACGTCATGGCGGATGACCTCTTATGAAATTTTATAAACAGCATGTTGTACACCCTGCCAGGAGTGATAAACAGTGACGTAACGGCAAATCGCAGATCATTACTCGGTAAAACAGTCTTCACTGTGTCATCTTACAAAGAGCTCTAAACTCATCACACAGCAACTTAACACTCATAAGGTAGCTAGGAAATATACAAGTACATACAAGTTTAAAATAAATATGTGTCTACTATGGTGCTGCAATGATGTCAGCCTCCCTCTGGTGGAGAGAGGCAACATTGCCAAGCAGCATAGAAAAGCTAGCCAATAGCACTGACAAGAACGTGAGGTGCATTCACGGGCATCGGGTCATTACAGTATTATGATTTATTTTGACCAGGTAAAGACCCATGACCAACTACAAAATGCTCCAAAACCCTTTGGAGGACAAGCGGCATAGAAAATGAATGAATGGATGGCTGTCGAGGTGCTGCAATGATGTCAGCCTCCCTCTGGTGGACAGAGGCAACAGTATTATCATTTATTTTGACCAGGTAAAGACCCATGACCAACTACAAAATACTCCACGACCCTTTGGAGGACAAGCGGCATAGAAAATGAATGAATGGATGGCTGTCGAGGTGCTGCAATGATGTCAGCCTCCCTCTGGTGGACAGAGGCAACAGTATTATCATTTATTTTGACCAGGTAAAGACCCATGACCAACTACAAAATACTCCACGACCCTTTGGAGGACAAGCGGCATAGAAAATGAATGAATGGATGGCTGTCGAGGTGCTGCAATGATGTCAGCCTCCCCCGTCTGGTGGACAGAGGCAACAGTATTATAATTTATTTTGACCAGGTAAAGACCCATGACCAACTACAAAATACTCCACGACCCTTTGGAGGACAAGCGACATAGAAAATGAATGAATGGATGGCTGTCGAGGTGCTGCAATGATGTCAGCCTCCCTCTGGTGGACAGAGGCAACAGTATTATCATTTATTTTGACCAGGTAACAGTATATGGTGGACAGTATCTGTCCACCAGAGGGAGGCTGACATCATTGCAGCACCTCGACAGCCATGTGAATGCACCTCGCGTTCTTGTCAGTGCTATTGGCTAGCTTTGAGAAGTTTAAGATGAAAAATTTCTGCAATTTGGGTCGCCGCTTGTGATTGAGGGGAGCTAGTGGGTTCTGCAGCCAACCCTGGTGAGAACCCACTGTTTAAAAACAAATGTATATGTGATTGTATTAACAATACACAATGTATTAATAACATAATATTCAACACAATATCAGTGGACGTTGTGATGTTTGATGATCACACCATCATTTCATGGTTTATTAAGTGAAAACTTGTATTTTTGGTGTCGTGAGCACTTTAAATGATATCGTGCAAGCTGCTGTTATCGTCACTGCAATGAGAAGTCCCCTTGTGTATCTAAAAGGGAAATTCAAGAAATTATGCAGGGTTTGTGGGGCCGCGGGCGGTGGGGGTGGGGGTGATCATAATAATGAAGATATCTGATGATCTTCTCATAATGATTATTGAATGTGGCAAAATCGGTTTTGGCGTGCCATGAAACCATCGTGTGATTGGCTGCAGCATTCTCTTTTTGTTGCCTTGGATGTTGGCTTTCTGCAGGGGATTTCCTCGCCGCATGTGTCGTTTTTTTTTTTTTTGTCTTCTTTCCTCTTTTCAACACGAAGAGGGGCGACAACAGCTGTGCTCACACGTATGAATGCAGTGAACTGATACGGCAAGAGAAAATGTGTTGCTGAAGAGTGTCAAAGGGAAACAACAGGAAAACGACCGACATGCATTTATTGCAATATTGTCAGGCAGGCTAATGTAAAACTTACTATAAGCTCGTTTTAATCAAGCTGCCTGCTAATTATGCCGTTGTAATAATGTGTTTTTAAGGTTAGGTCTGCACGGTGTTCAAGTGGTTAGCACACAGACCCACAGCTAGGAGACCCGGGTTCAATTCCATCCTCGGCCATCTCTGTGTGGAGTTTGCATGTTCTCCCCATGCATGCGTGGGTTTTTTCCGGGTACTCCGGTTTCCTCCCACATTCCAAAAAACATGCTAGGTTAATTAGCGACTCCAAATTATCCATAGGTATGAATGTGAGTGTGAATGGTTGTTTGTCTATATGTGCCCTGTGATTGGCTGGCCACCAGTCCAGGGTGTAGAAGACAGCTACGATAGGCTCCAGCACCCCCCGTGACCCTCGTGAGGATAAGCGGCAGAAAATGAATGAATGAATGAGTTCTCCTCTTATATTGTGTGGAAGTGGTAACTTTCTGGCTACTTATTTTGTCTTTCCCCACCCTCGGCCATCTTTGTGTGGAGTTTGCATGTTCTCCCCGTGCATGTGTGGGTTTTCTCCGGGTACTCTGGTTTCCTCCCACATTCCAAAAAACATGCTAGGTTAATTAGCGACTCCAAATTGTCCATAGGTATGAATGTGAGTGTGAATGGTTGTTTGTCTATATGTGTCCTGGGTCCTGGGTGTATCTCGCCTCTCGCCCGACGACAGCTGGGATAGGCTCCAGCACCCCCGCGACCCTCATGAGGATAAGCAGTAGAAAATGAATGAATTAATTTTAAGGTTACTTTCACTTTCATGGAAGACATGACTCTAGAAATGACATAATGCGGCAGCCAGAACCACATTCTGGTTTTGCCATGAGTTAATTCTTTAATAAGTGTTTCTCACCTAAATATTCCAAAATGGAGCCATAGAAAGTTGGGAGTGCCTGGATTTTGATACAAACACGATTGAATCGGACTATAGGATAACACGATTGGACCACTAGCAAATAGCAAGTGATTGAGAAACCCATAAAAATGTCTCGCTCTCCCTCTTGCAAGCTTGATTATGAAGTTCTGTCACTGTTGTAATTATTAGATCCTCACCTTCTTTTATCAGTTCCCACATTTCCACATGTATGCTGGACACTTGACCTGTATTATCACATATTTTTAAAATGATTACCAATATAGAGTGAATGAAATGTGTTTTATACAGAAAAAAATGTTCTATTCTTGCATGAATGAATGTTGAATCACGAATGTACGGCCCTTTTGCCAAACACATAATAAAGAAGCATTGACTTACAGGGAATTTCCTGATGTCAAATAGATCCCGTTCTGCTCAGTCCAACACAATAAATCATTGAGCTAGCAGCTAACATGCAAATCCGAGGGCTTCACGTTTTCCCACACACTGTGACAAATAGTAGAAAACATGCTGGAGGAAGTGAGCTTTACTTGTACATATGTCGTTTATCCTGATTTTATTGAGTTATGTATCATCACAGTGATGGCTGCATAGACAGTATATGTGATAGTCTGTCAAGAAAAAAAAAAAAAAAAGAAAGAAATGTCCTGATAAAAGTGGCATGAAAGACGTGGAACGTAACTTTGGCACTTCAGGGTGCTGCCAATAAAATATTGACCCGTGACAGTTTGACGCAGTGACGGCGCCTGTCGATGGCGGGTCTCACCACTGCGGAGATGTGAAGATGTGCCAACGTTAATCCTCCCCTCCACAGAGCACCAGAAGGGTTTTACGGTAATCTCCTGAAGTGTCACCCTGATCAAAGAGGGAAAGTACACAAAGCAAAATATGAAAATGTGTGAATGAGACTCTTCCTGTTGGGTTTGCTTATCATCCATCAATAGTCTGATACAAACGATACAAATACAAACTGTTACTACATGCTGGAATCAGAAAGGGAACATGCATAAGGCAGCAAACTGAATATTAAAAAGTGAAAGAAACATACAAATATTATTAAATATGATCTTGATGAAATAGATTTACTGGGAATACTCGCTACACGAGCTTTTACCTCTTTCCCATGAAAAGTCACCATGACGACCGAACTGAACCTCCATTTTCATTATCGATTTGTTCCAAAAGATAAACAAAAACCGAAACTAACAAAAATCGAACCAAGAAATGTGATGTGTTTCACTTAAACCAGGGGTGGGCAAACTCCGGCCCGGGGGCCACATCCGGCCCGCCAAGTGTTTGAATACGGCCCGCCCAATCTTTCCAAAGTATTTCATTTAAACTCAACATACAACCTGGCATCATGGCCTGAGCCAACCTTTTGATGGTTTTATCAATTTCGGTTTTTGACATGGTCTGTTGTTTACAAAGTGCTCCTGAAAAAAGGGACACAAGCACATAATAATAATAATAATTATTATTATCTAATAATAATAATAATTATTATTATTATTAGATTATTATAATTATTATTAGAACTATTATGATTATTATAATTATTATATTAATGCTAATTATTGTATTAATTATATATAATATTATTGTTATATTTTACATAATAATAATATAATAATTATTATTTTATTTTTATTGTAATTATTATAATATTTTATTATTTTTAAAATATTTAAATATAAATATAAAATAATAAATAATAATAGCAGATTGCATGACAATTTTACAGATACAATAATACCAGGTGGACTGTTACGTGTAAAATATATAGTCTGCCCCCCCCCCGTAAATTTTGTCATATCAATGCGGCCCGCGAGTCAAAAAGTTTGCCCACCCCTGACTTAAACCGTTCCCCCGCAACCTGCATTAACTAGGAACCTTTAAATAACAATCCTACCATCGTATCTGCCCTGAATTCAACACAGTTAGAAACTTTTAAAAAGCACATTCCCCGAACACTCAGAAATGCGCACTGCGCTTGAATGCCTCATTAGCTCACGCCGGAATAGATAGATACACACATGTTTATCATCCTGTGTGTGTTGTATTAATAAATAAACCAACTACACACACATAATAAACATCATGAAAAGGTTCCCCCAGGCCAGAATCTGTCTATAGTGTCCCAACATTATAAGAGAGTGATTCACCAATACGTGGATGCTTTGTTTGTTTCATTCATTCATTTTCTACCGCTTTTCCTCACAAGGGTCGCGGGGGTGCTGGAGCCTATCCCAGCTGTCTTCCGGCGAGAGGCGGGGTCCACCCTGGACTGGTGGCCAGCCAATCACAGGGCACATATAGACAAACAACCATTCACACTCACATTCATACCTATGGACAATTTGGAGTCGCTAATTAACCTAGCATGTTTTTGGAATGTGGGAGGAAACCGGAGTACCCGGAGAAAACCCACGCATGCACGGAAAGAGAACATGCAAACTCCACACAGAGATGGCCGAGGGTGGAATCGAACCCTTGTGTATTTACAATATTTTTTGAGGAAAATCCAATCAGGTTCCACTGTAATTTACTGTATAAGAAGTGTTTGGACTCTCATACTGGATTTAAACCAACAATGAAAAATTGTCAGGGGAAGTACTCTTCGCAACAATCTGGTAAAAAGGCAGCTTTTCTTAACTAACCTTCTTAGAAATGACTCATTAGCTGGTAGGTATTTCTTAAAATTACATATAAATCAATAAGAGACGGGAAATATCGAACAAAGTCAACATTATAGTCACTCATGACAACTTAACCCCCCCCCCAATGAAGCGATAAGACTTGTTGGCAGCACAATAAATAACAAAATGTCTTGCTTATGTCATTTCATGTGGAAGTTATTATAGAAATGTTCCCAGGTACTTCCTGTCTCTCGAGCCGTCAGCCAATCATGCAGCAGATAGAGAGGAAGTAGAGCACACGAGGGAAATTCCTAAACATCTGTGAAGAAGCCACAGATGATTACGCTCCATCGTGTCAGCACAAGACGACGACACACTCAGAACGATGCAACACAACACATAAAACACACAACAACATGAGACACACAACAACATGAGACACACAACACACAGATGAGAATTGAACTCAGCAGCCCGGAGCGTTAGTCGTGGACAAAGATGCTGACTTACGATCATTGTCTCTACCTGGATGAATTCATGGAGGGAGGCGTCCTGCGTTTCTTTAAACTCTTTACGAACGTTGAAAAGGTCGATTTCGCTACGGGACACCATGATGCGGATCAACGCTCTGTCGTCTGTGCCGAGACCCTGCAAAGGAGTTAGTGGGATTAGTAGTTAGTCATGACTAATATTATGATAATATGATTTCTTTTCTAAATATCAGTCAATGACAGCGGCTGCACGGTGGATGAGTGGTTAGCATGTTGGAAACACAGTCAGGAGATCAGGAAAACCCAGTTCTTTGAATATTGCTGTGGGGTCTTTTGTGACCTCTTGGATGTGTTGTCGCTAAGCTCATTGTGTCATTTTGATTGGCCGGCCACAGTGGTTTGCACGCGGCCTCACAGCTTGGAGACCCGAGTTCAATTCCACCCTCGGATATTGCTGTGGGGTCTTTTGTGACCTCTTGGATGAGTTGTCGCTAAGCTCATGGTGTTATTTTGATTGGCCGGACACTTCTGGGAAGGCTCTCACTGTGGCTTGCTGGAGTCCCAACGCTTTTGAAATGGCTTTATATTATTTTCCAGACTAATATATTTAAATTAATCTCAGTTAATTTATGTTTTAAGGAGGGGGAAATCACTTTTTGTGTTAATTTGTGTTGTCATTGACTAATATTTTACATTTGTTTGATGAGCTGAAACAAATATTTAAGTGTGACAAACGTGCAAAAAACATAAAAAAATCTGCAATGGGTTGAACACTTTGTCACATCACTGTACACTATAAGGGCTGCACGGTGGATGAGTGGTTAGCACGCAGGCCTCACAGCTTGGAGACCCGAGTTCAATTCCACCCTCGGATATTGCTGTGGGGTCTTTTGTGACCTCTTGGATGAGTTGTCGCTAAGCTCATGGTGTCATTTTGATTGGCCGGCCACTTCTGGGAAGGCTCTCACTGTGGCTTGCTGGAGTCCCAACGCTTTAGAAATGGCTTTATATTATTTTCCAGACCAATATATTTAAATTAATCTCAGTTAATTTATGTTTTAAGGAGGGGGAAATCACTTTTTGTGTTAATTTGTGTTGTCATTGACTAATATTTAATATTTGTTTGATGAGCCGAAACAAATATTTAAGTGTGACAAACGTGCAGAAAACATAAAAAAATCTGCAATGGGGTGAACACTTTTTCACACCACTGTACACTATAAGGGCTGCACGGTGGTGAGTGGTTGGCACGCAGGCCTCACAGCTTGGAGACACAAGTTCAATTCCACCCTCGGATATTGCTGTGGGGTCTTTTGTGACCTCTTGGATGTGTTGTCGCTAAGCTCATTGTGTCATTTTGATTGGCCGGCCACTTCTGGGAAGACTCTCACTGTGGCTTGCTGGAGTCCCAAAGCTTTAGAAATTACTTTATATTATTTTCCAGACCAATATATTTAAATTAATCTCAGTTAATTTATGTTTTAAGGAGGGCAAAATCACTTTTTGTGTTAATTTTTGTTGTCATTGACTAATATTTACATTTGTTTGATGAGCTGAAACAAATATTTAAGTGTGACAAACGTGCAAAAAATGTAAAAAAAATCTGCAATGGGGTGAACACTTTTTCACATCACTGTATACTGTAAGGGCTGCACGGTGGATGAGTGGTTAGCACGCAGGCCTCACAGCTTGGAGACCCGAGTTCAATTCCACCCTCGGATATTGCTGTGGGGTCTTTTGTGACCTCTTGGATGAGTTGTCGCTAAGCTCATGGTGTCATTTTGATTGGCCGGACACTTCTGGGAAGGCTCTCACTGTGGCTTGCTGGAGTCCCAAAGCTTTAGAAATGTCTGTATTATTTTCCAGACTAATATATTTGAATTAATCTCAGTTAATTTATGTGTTAAGGAGGGGGAAATCACTTTTTGTGTTAATTTGTGTTGTCATTGACTAATATTTAATATTTCTTTGATGAGCTGAAATATTACTCTTATTATTTAAGTGTGACAAACATGTAAAAAACATTAAAAAATCTGCAATGGGGTGAACACTTTGTCACATCACTGTACACTATAAGGGCTGCACGGTAGACAAGTGGTTAGCACGTGGCCTCACAGCTTGGAGACACAAGTTCAATTCCACCCATGGATATTGCTGTGGGGTCTTTTGTGACCTCTTGGATGAGTTGTCGCTAAGCTCATGGGGTCATTTTGGGTGGCCGGCCACTTCTGGGAAGGCTCTCACTGTGGCTTGCTGGAGTCCCAAAGCTTTAGAAATGGCTTTATATTATTTTCCAGACTAATATATTTAAATTAATCTCAGTTAATTTATGTTTTAAGGAGGGGGAAATCACTTTTTGTTTTAATTTGTGTTGTCATTGACTAATATTTACATTTGTTTGATGAGCTGAAATATTACTCTTATTATTTAAGTGTGACAAACGTGCAAAAAACATGAACACTTTTTCACATCACTGTATACTATAAGGGCTGCACGGTGGGCGAGTGGTTAGCACTCGCCGTGCTCGCTCTTTTCTGAAATCAGTGACCTTTAACCTCACAAATGTGAACACTATTAGAAAAGGGGAACCAAATCTATACTTTCGTAGATTTCCATATCCTGTTTTTAATGGTTAAGTTACATACTTTGATACATAAAGCGTCCTATTTATTGCACAACACATACATACCTTCATTGCTTTGTACAAACGGTCTGCAAAATAAGAAGGCTGGTTCTTCACGCTGCGAACTGCAACACAAACAAAGCAAATGTGACAAAGTGAGCACTGAAACTTAGTTATTTATTTTAAAGTCACATATTACCTAAAGCATAGAAGACGTTTTTCACATCTCCTGACATTTCCTTCTTGATGATTTGTTCGATATCCTTATTGGAACATCGGACAAACTCCTGGAAAACTGAATAAATAAATAATTGTTATTACCACAGTTGATCCACTTACAGTGTCACACAATAATAAACACAATAATGCTCACTTTTGTGAGATACTACAGATTATAGGAAAATCATTTTATAACGGGAGTTTGGGGGTGTAACCTTTCCGAAGATGAGGGAAGCTTCTGGTGCACAGAATACTCATGAACTTCATCACCCTGTCATCAGAGTCAGCATTGCATGCGTCAGCAAGTTCCTGGTGATATGAAGGAAGGCAAGAAAGTTAGCCGTCCATTGGTCACACAGTTTCTCTAAAATATATGAATTAATAATATTAATTAACAAATCGTGATGTTTCATAGTGGAAAACTCCCTCAATGAAGCATTTTCAAGCATAAAAATGGCTACATCAAGTAAAAACACAAATATGATGCATGTGAATGATATGTGAATGATAAAAACCTTAAACTGTATTTTGGAAAGCAGGAAGTGAACAAATGTAACAGTTACTGATTGTAAAAGTACCAGATGGAGGGGTAGGATTTAATAAGCTTTGCTTCTTCCTACTCCTTTTGGACATGTGGAATTGTGAACTGATTATGTGATGCATTCAATTGTAATCTGATGCATGTTTAAATGAAATAAAACCATTACCATTACCATTAACATTACCATTACCATATGTCGTATTCTACACTGGTCACTCGGTGTCAGTATTGTTGCTGTCACACAAGACACACAAGCACCAGACTCGATCGCCAGAACAACAGGCTTTTATTGCAGGTTTGAATTATCCCACAACAGGCACAATATTCCCTAAAAAAAAAAAAATCTTGTATCAACTCTGACCTTCCAACGACACTTCCTGTCTGCCCGGCAGCAGTCAGATCCCTTAGGGAACAGATTTATAGCAACGCACACAAGGACCAATCTTATTGTATTTACTCGCATTATGTCACTATATTGGTCATACAAGTGTAAAGGTGACTATAGGGGTGTTATTTTATGTTGCGGGGGTATTTAGAATGTCCTTAACAGGTCAGGAATCCTATTTGACTTATTAAGGTCGGGTCTGGAGCAAACTAACCGGGACCTGTTTGAAATGGATACTCACCTGAGCATCTGAATTGGCTCTTTCCAAATCGGCAGGGCCATCTTCCCTTGCACCCTAGGCAATCACGGGTCAAATGGATCAATGACGTAATCACACTAATATTGTTACAATACAAAACATTTTCATATCACATTAATAATAATAATTATTATTTGCCAATAACATAAGACAATATGTATAATAATATGGAGTAGATCTCAATTACCTGCACAAGTGAAACCAAGATGCGGCAGAAGTGGCCTGATGTGTCCGATTGAATTGCGTCCTCTAAAGACTTTTTGTAGGCTGTGGCGTTTACATGGAGGATGCAATATGAATTCATATCAGGTTAGAAATGTTGGCAAAACAATACATCCTCATTACCGTCCGCAAACGCACCTTCCTGAAAGGCGGCATTCATGGCTTGGATTTCCTCGTTGCTCCTAGTGACCAGGATCTCAATTAGAGCGTGTTCATCGGTGCCAGCGCCCTGCCAAGAAGCGCATAACTCTTTCTCAACAATGATTGGAAATAATTGAATGCATGTCAATTATGGAAATATGAGTTATTGTTTTATCTAAGAAAGGATAACCTGTAATATAAAGGATAAAGAATAACAAAATATTGGCACACAAGCCCAGAGCGACCGGAAAAAAGCCCACAGATAAGATGCTCCGGGGTATAAGTGGCAGGACCAGTCAAACCATGAATAAAAGTGCGACTTATAATTCGGAAAATATGGTAAATATGGAAACTCAATATTATGAATTATTTAAAAAGTACTATTAGATTGAAAACTAAATCACAATTCACACATGGCTTCACTTAATGTCGTTTCAACAGAAAAAGTAGTTCCGACCAACTCTTTGTCATTTAGACAAGATCTCAATAATTACTGTTATGTTACCGAAAATTATTATTTATTAAAATATCGATATTTGGATTTCAGAATCGATTTTACAGCATCTGGTAATGACAGTATCGATATTTCAGGATCGATCCGCACATCACTACCCAGCCAATATTGCTTGAACTGGGCCCCATATGGTTTCAATAACATGGGTCCTATACAGGAAGCCCATGTGGGGTCACCATAGAGGGGATGTGAGTCCACAAAGTGGGCATGGACTAGAAGAGGGAGAGTTACGTGGGTCCCATATAGGTATAACTTGACATGAACCCCACGTGAAAAACCCATGTGGGCCAACTCCATGTGGGCCCCATAAGTGGGCAGACTGGGCATGGGTCGGAACCGGATATCGTTTTTTGGGCCCACATGGTCAACCCACATGGGAAGTGAGCATTGAGTTGAAGTAGGCAGGTTTGTGTAGGCCTCATATGGTTTCAGTAACATGGGTCCTATATAGGAACCCATGTGGGTAGACCATATGGGTCCCATAGGGGATATGAGTCCACAAAATGGGCATGAGATGGAAGTAGGTGAGTTATGTGGGTCCCATATAGGTAACTCGACATGAGCCCCACATGAAAAACCCACGTGTGCCACTTTTATATCATACCTCCATGGCCTTCCTCATCATTTTGGCATCAAACTCAGCGGGGGTCAACATGAGCCCAATAATGAGCCTCTCCAAGTTCTTGGACAGTTCGGACTTCAAGTCTTTCATCAGATCCTGCAAACAGTTCAAAGTAGTTCCAAACTCATCATTGATATTGTTTATCTAAATGTAATGTTTAATACATGATTATCAATGACTATTTTCATAATCAATCATCACTCACCCGTCCCAGTAGTGATTTGAAGGTCTGTCTGATCACTTGTCTCTGTGCATTGCTTCGATGTGCAACTATGTCAATAATTGCATCTTCGTCAGTTCCTGTTACATAGGGTGACATTTGTTAGTGAAAAACTAAAAAAAATAAATAAATGCTTACACCAAGGGGTGTCCAAAGTGCGGCCAAAGAGCAGAAATGGAGGAAATGGTTGTAACTTTATGGGAATATTACGAGAAAAAGTTACAATCTAACAAAAATAATTTTATGAGAATACACTTGTAACATTATGAAGAAAAATATTAAAGGAAAAATATGTTATTTAAGTCGTAAGTAATATTGTGATAAACAAACAAAATAAAGTTGTCATTTTGGGAAAATTAGGTTGTGGAAAAAGTTTGAAGTCAAAATATAATGGGAATAAAGTCATAATATAACAAGAAGAATATTTATGACAAGAAAGTTTCAATATTTTTTGTGAAAAAAAGCCAAAATGTAAAAACAATTATCAATGTTTACACCATGGGTGTCCAAAGTGCGGCCCCCGGGGCACAAATAGCAGAAATAGAGGAAACAGTCGTAACTGTACTGGAATATTACAAGAAAAAGTTACAATCTAACAACATTTTTTATGAGAATAATTTTTTAACATTATGGAGAAAAATATTAAAGAAAAAATATGTTATTTAAGTCGTAATATTGTGAGAAACAAACATGATAAAGTTGTAATTTTTGGAAAATTAGGTTGTGGGAAAAGTTTTAAGTCAAAATATAATGGGAATAAAGTCATAATATTACAAGATGAAAATTTATGAAAAGAAAGTTTAAATATTTTGGGGGAAAAAAAGCTACAATGTAAAAAACAATTATAAATGTTTACACCAGGGGTGTCCAAAGTGCGGCCCCTGGGTCACAAACAGCCGACATGGAGGAAACGGTCGTAACTCTACAGGAATATTACGTTACATATTACATTACATCTAACAAAATGTTTTTATGAAAATAAATTTTTAACATTATGGAGAAAAATATTAAAGAAAAAATATGTTATTTAAGTCTTATAAAATAAAGTTGTAATTTTGGGAAAATTAGGTTGTGGGAAAAGTTTGAAATCAAAATATAATGGAAATAAAGTCATAATATTACAAGATTAAAATTTATAAAAAAGTTTAACTATAGATAACGTGTTAGCATATCCAAAATATAAGTGACCCTTGCATCCTGTCATTTTGGACATCCCTGGTTCATACTGTAAAATAAGATTAGATACCGAATCCCTTCATGGCTTTTCTTAGCGCTTGTGCATCAGCGGCAGGGTCAAAGTTGGCTGCGGGGACAACTGTTGGCCTCAGCTGCAAGAGGAATTTAGAAAATTAGATTTTAGTGTTAACAAACACATGACGAGGTTCCATAGAAAAGTGTTAAAAAGCTCCCATGGTGGTTATTTGGTGCTTGGAATGAACTGAAATTGTGCAGCAGCTCATGAATATTTATTTTTGCTGACATTTGATGGGAAGCATGTCATGCTGTGGTTAGAGACAATGACGTGCGAGTGGGCGGCGTGAAAAGGTGTCTGCTATTGTCAAAACAAATGCTGAATCTTCTGGCTTCCAAAGCAAAGCTAAAGTAAAAATAGGGAAATTGGAATAAGCATGAATGCTAAATATGTGCAATTTATTGATACATGCATTAATTAAAAGGTATGCTCTTATTATTATTTGTAGTAATTCTCATCACTGATCACTTATTGCATATACTTTACACCAGGGGTGGGCAAACTTTTTGACTCGCGGGCCGCATTGATATAACAAAATTTGCGGGGGGGGGGGGGGGGGGGGGGGGGGGCAGACTATATATTTTACACGTAACAGTCCACCTGGTATTATTGTATCTGTAAAATTGTCATGCAATCTGCTATTATTTATTATTTTATATTTATATTTAAATATTTAAAAAATAATAAAATATTATAATAATTACAATAAAATTAAAATAATAATTATTATATTATTATTATGTAAAATATGCAAATATAACAATATTATTATATATAATTAATATAATAATTAGCATTAATATAATAAATATAATAATCATAATAGTTATAATAATAATATAATAATTATTATTTTAATTTTTATTATTATTATGTGCTTGTGTCTCTTTTTTCAGGAGCACTTTGTAAACAACAGACCATGTCAAACAACGAAATTGATACAACCATCAAAAGGTTGGCTCAGGCCATGATGCCAGGTTGTATGTTGAGTTTAAATTAAATACTTTTGAAAGATTGGGCGGGCCGTATTCAAACACTTGGCGGGCCGGATGTGGCCCCCGGGCCGTAGTTTGCCCACCCCTGCTTTACACTAAGTATATCTCTGCCGAGGCCAACCATGCAACGCCAGTTGTAGTTTGCAGCACAAATTGGCATCAAACCTGGACTTTGGTCATGGCGCTTATTTCCCACATCTTGTAGGCTATCTGAGCAGCTTCAGGGAAAAACTCTCCGGCGAGGCTGCAACACAGCAGAGCGATCAGAGCTGACAAAGTGTATGTTGTTGTGGGTGGTGCTCTGTCCCCCCCATCAGGTTGTGACTGCAACTCCACGCTTACTCATCATCTCCCCCACACAGATTCAGCAGAGTCCTCTTGTAATCACCGGATGTGTCATCCTGTTGTCAACAAGCACGAATATATATGATATTATAATATACAGTATACTATATTGTAGCCTTGTTGGCCCTTCTCTTACCTTAATCATGTTGTAAAGTGACTTCTCATATCTGAGCCTGAAACACTCGCGGATATCCAACATGTCTATTTCAGAGCGAGCAATCATGATCCTGATCAAGGTGTTGTCAGCTGTACCGAGACCCTGGAAGTGAAGCAGAGGTTGGTTCAAGTGAGCCTGAATGAAGATGTAATGAGGAACTAAAGACTAAGGCACATACTGTACATTTAGAGTAGTTACCAAGGAATTTAGAGTAGTTACAGAGGAACTAATGACTAAGGCACATACTGTACATTTAGAGTAGTTACAGAGGAACTAAAGACTAAGGCACATACTGTACATTTAGAGTAGTTACCGAGGAATTTAGAGTAGTTACAGAGGAACTAATGACTAAGGCACATACTGTACATTTAGAGTAGTTACCGAGGAATTTAGAGTAGTTACAGAGGAACTAAAGACTAAGGCACATACAGTACATTTAGAGTAGTTACAGAAGAACTAATGACTAAGGCACATACTATACATTTAGAGTAGTTACAGAGGAACTAATGAATAATTCACGTGGAACTAATGAGTAGAGTAGTTACTGAGGAAATAAGCCACACAAATATAGAGCTGTTTAGAGTTGTTGGAACTAAAGACTAAGGCACATACTGTACATTTAGAGTAGTTACCAAGGAATTTAGAGTAGTTACAGAGGAACTTAATGAAGAATTCATGTGGAACTAATGAGTAGAGTAGTTACTGAGGAAATAAGGCACAAAAATTTAGAGTTGTTGGAACTAATGACTAAGGCACATACTGTACATTTAGAGTAGTTACGGAGGAATTAATGACTAAGGCACATGCTGTACATTTAGAGTAGTTACAGAGGAATTAATGACTAAGGCACATACTGTACATTTAGAGTAGTTACAGAGGAACTAAAGACTAAGGCACATACTGTACATTTAGAGTAGTTACAGAGGAACTAATGACTAAGGCTCATACTGTACATTTAGAGTAGTTACACAGGAACTAATGACAAATTCACGTGGAACTAATGAGTAGAGTAGTTACTGAAATTTAGAGTTGTTACTGAGGGACTAATGAGGAACTAATGACTAAGGCACATATTGTACATTTGGAGTTGTTACAGAGGAACTAATGACTAAGGCATAAACTAGTCATTTAGAGTAGTTACAGAGGAACTAATGGCCAAGGCATAAACTGTACATTTAGAGTAGTTACAGAGGAACTTAATGAAGAATTCATGTGGAACTAATGAGTAGAGTAGTTATGGAGGAAATAAGGCACACAAATTTAGAGTTGTTACTGATGGACTAATAAGGAACTAATGACTAAGGCACATACTGTACATTTAGAGTTGTTACAGAGGAACTAATGACTAAGGCAATAATTTTTATTTTTATTTTTATTTTTATTTTTATTTTTATTTTTATTTTTATTTTTATTTTTATTTTTATTTAATTTTAATTTTAATTTTTGATTATTATGAATTATTACTATTATTTCATTATTTAAACAAAGGTAGGGTAGGTAAATTTGGTCACCTTTGTTGTATTAATGTGCCATTAGGTTTTAAATGTAATGCCCAGACATGTACGGTGTTACCTTCATGGACTTGTACAGGCGCCTGGCAAAGAACATGGGAACACTGCGTATGCACTGGACTGGGAGAAAAACGACAAAAAGGCTTGTTGCATTTAACCGCGTCATGAAAAGTCCTGCGAGGCGTCTTACCAACAGCAAGCATCAGCCTCTCAAAGTCTCCAGACAGCTCGCTCTTTATGCTGTCCTCGATGGACGTCTCTGTAATCTTCTCGTATGCATCGAAAACTACATAAACAAGATGCGGGAGAAGGCTTTTAAATCCATGCTACATTCAAGGTCTCGTCATTCTTACTTAATTCTCCATTAAGAATTAAGTTTTACTCTATTTCACAACCACTGAGAGTCAGTCAAGTTCTTTCCTTACTGGCCTGAACTCACCCATGCGGAGGTGGGTCACGCTGCGGTTCCCCAGAATCATGATGAATTTGGCCTCGTCTGTTCCCCACTTCTCTTCCCCGGCAGCATAAAGGTCCTTGGTTGAAACAACAGAGATAATAACGCTTCATTACGCTGATAAATGGATGCACAGCAGTGTTTCCCACAGGGCTGCAATCTATGTGTGGTGGTTAGAGAAACAAACATGAAAACCATAACAAATATGTTATAATGTATATATATATATAATGTATATATAATATGTTATATATGTATAACAGGGGTCTCAAACTCGCGGTTTTATGTATGGAAAAATATAATTGCAAGTACCTAAGTCACAATTCTAAGTCATTTCTGTGGTGGTCTATGTCAGGGGTCTCAAACTCGCGGTCAGCGGGCCAAATGCGGCCCGCGAGACGCTAGTTTGAGGCCCCCACCTTGATACCAAAGTTTAATGTTAAAGCTGCTTAAAGCTGTGTGCACACCGGATACAATTAACATGATTTTGCCCCGCCCATACTGTTACCCTACCCTGTTTTGCTTTGGATTAGCAATGAAGCTAAAGGCTTATGACGCTGGGTACAAATAAATGCAGGAAATGATTTGGAATAAAACGGAAAAATACACGTCAAGATAAAGCATCTCATCAAACATGTTGTTAAAGTTACGACGCTGCTCCCGGGTGGAACTGAGTACGATGCTAACTTGCTAATTGGGTCAAATTATTTTTTTGAAAAAAAACCCCAGAACCTAGCTCACCCCCAAGTAAATTGAGTTTGAGACCTCTGGTTTAGAATTTGTTCTTTAGAAAGATGTATTTATATGTCTTTTATGTTTTTTTAACTCTTTTGTCACAAAGAGGTGATGATGCAACTCCACAATAGAAGAGAGCATGTTTGGTGAGAGGAAGATGAGATGATTTTTCCTCATAATATTATATTTATTCTTGTAAAATTGAGATTCCCACCCCTCTTATAAAATGTCTGCTGTTGTTTTTTTTTTTTTTTTCCAATTTTTTATTGTTATATTTAGGCTTTATTCCCCAAAACTGTTTAGTTAGTTTTTCATAACATTTTAACTTCAACATAAGTAATTTTTCCTTTAATATTTCAACTTTATGCTATTAAAATTATTCTTTTTTAATTGTTATTAATTATATTATAAATCATTATCTATTATAAATTATTATATTAATAAATATGATAAATTATTAATTATTAAAATGTATTTATCTTGTAAAATTCAGAATTATTTGTTTTAGAAATGTGCCCAGGGCCAATTTAAAAACACAAATGGCCGCTTTGGCCACCCCTGGTATGGAGTACCATCGTGGTTTAGACCCTCACTTGTGCATCTTGCTCCACCAGATCTGCGTTCACGACCCCCGACTCATCTCTGGTCCCCTGAAAGCATGACAACAAATTCAACATTATATCAATAATATGATGTCGTTCACCATCCCAGACCCTCGGGTAAATTACCTGAAGTAAAACAACCAGCATCTTCTTAAAGTGACCAGAAGTGTCAGCGATCACATCGTCCTCCATGTTTCTACCATAGGCTGGAAAACACGAAACATGAACATACGAGTAAAAAAGAGGCTGATTTCTCAAAGCTGGCCACAAAAAAAGGCCTCACCGTCCTTGTATGCTTGAACCATGGCATGGATTTGTTGGTTGTTTCTTGAAGCCACGACTTCAATCAAGCACCTCTCGTTGGTTCCAGCTCCCTGGAGAAGGAAGCATGAAGTTGAACGTGACATTTGACGTGACACGAGCAGAAGGTAAGCGAGGATAAGCGTCGTACTTTGAGTGCATCTTTAATTTCTTTGGCATCGTGGTATGCTGGCGTTCTCATCAGACTCACAATGAGACGCTCAAATTTACCCGTCAGCTCATATTTCAGGTCCTCAATGAGATCCTGCAAAAAAAAAAAAAAAAAAAAAGTGCTCCCACTTGCTAATTCTGCAAAACAAACTTGTGTAAAATTCAGTAAATATGAGGAAATATACCTTCCCAAAGGTACACTTGTATGCTGCAATGACTTCCTGCCGCTGAGCGTTACTGCGAGAACTGACCAGATCCAAAATGGCTTCTTTATCACTACCTGGGAAGCACATATTCGACGAGTGTACCAGACTGCGGAAAGAGGACTGTGTAATTTGCAGACACTCACCCATGCCCTTCATCGCGTTGTACAGCGCCTCAGCATCCGCGTTGGGATCAAAACCGGCAGCATCCGCTATTGTGCCTCTGAACACCTAAAAAGAGCCATGTTGTGGTTATTGTTGTTGTTTTAGCTATGCTATAATGACCATATATAGTCATTATGTTTCACTATATTTAGTACAATATAAGCAGAGAATGGGCGGCACGGTGGTCTAGGGGTTAGCGCACAGACCTCACAGCTAGGAGACCAGGGTTCAATTCCACCCTCGGGCATCTCTGTGTGGAGTTTGCATGTTCTCCCCGTGCATGCGTGGGTTTTCTCCGGGTACTCCGGTTTCCTCCCACATTCCAAAAACATGCTAGGTTAATTGGCGACTCCAAATTGTCCATAGGTATGGATGTGAGTGTGAGTGGTTGTTTGTCTATATGTGCCCTGTGATTGGCTGGCGACCAGTCCAGGGTGTACCCCGCCTTACGCCCGAAGACAGCTGGGATAGGCTCCAGCACCCCCGCGACCCTCGTGAGGAAAAAGCGGTAGAAAATGAATGAATGAATGAATGAATAAGCAGAGAATATACATGAGTAGAAAAGGTGCCATTTTTTTAGTGTGACCTCACCATGTCCGATACCAGATATCAGCATGAAAATGTAATATCGGTATCAGATTTTTTTTTCCCGATCATGAAAATCTATCACTTTTTAGGGCCAAATGCATGTTGGGTAACTTCCTGCTGGTAAGCGTACACAGAATAAAATTACATTGTACATTAATGTTTAAGCCAGGGGTCTCAAATTCAATTTACTTGGGGGCCACTGGAGCTAGGGTCTGGGTGAGACTGGGCCGCATCAGGTTTTCCAAAAAAAAAAAAAAACGCATTTATTAAAAACAGAAAAATGAATAAACTTTGTTTTGGTTTCGATTTTCTACAATAAAAGCTCTGATAAAACATTCCACTGTTCAAATATCTTACTTTTTATTTTTCTACACAAAATAAGATGAAAAATAAATAAACAAATCAAGAATAAAGAAAATCAATCAATCAGTAATAAATAAATATAATAATAACAATAAAACGGCAAATAATAAAAACTTAAGAAACCACATATAGTTGGTGGGTAGACAAATTATTTTTTTCAGATTAAAATGAACAAAGCATTATTAGAGCCCTGTAGACATGACAAAACACGACTATAGTCACATTTATACTCTTTTTATTTACAACATATTGCGCAACTGCAGGGTCTTGAGACACATGCTAACTCGCAAACTAGAGAGCTAGCAACCTAAACAGTAGCCTCCAAGTTATTTCCTTTAAACTTAAATAGCCAAAAACTTACCACTTCCACACGGATAGGGAGGATAACTATTAACAGTTATTTAACCTTTAACATGAACATTAATCAAACGTAATAATTTTTTCTGGGTACATGATACCATACAGCATCCATATCAAAAACTTACCACTTCCACACGGATAGGGAGGATAACTATTAACAGTTATTTAACCTTTAACATGAACATTAATCAAACGTAATAATTTTTCTGGGTACATGATACCATACAGCATCCATATCAAATTTGCGCGGGCCGCACTAACATTAAATTTTCATATCAAGGCGGGGGCCTCAAATTAGTGTCCTGCGGGCCACATTTGGCCCACGGGCCGCATGTTTGAGACCCCTGGTGTAAGTGTAGTAAGTATTATAATGGTACAGTTACAATGTTACAGTTAAATTCTTAAATGATAATGAAACAGAATGACATTATATGTACTTAATTTTACTTTATTTGCCTTTTATTTAACAACTGAAAGGTGTTCAACTTTCGAGGTTTCTCTGTTTTTCTCATTTTATTTTGGTGACAGGTCATGTGACGGGACGTGAGGTGGGCAATGTGTCATGAAAGTGTCTGACTGCTTGCAGCTGTCCCAACCACGTGCACACCGGCAGCGTGCATGTACTGTATATTGTGTGTATATGTCTGTGTGTTTGTGTGGCTGCTGCAAGGACGAAGGGGTGGGATGGTGGGATGGTGGGATCGTCGGTGTGCAGCATGGAGTCAGATTACACACGCTCCGTGGGAGTCTTTTTAAAATGTTACAAAAAAAAAAGTTGCATTTTACGGACAATTATGGCTTGATTGTGTTTCAGTGATGTTTTATGGAAGTGTGAAAAGTCTTCCCTGCAGCAGCTGCCATAGAGATCAATGCTGCATTGGGGCAGTGAGCCAAAAAGCAGTGTCTCCAAACCACGACAGCTGGGTAGCCTCAACCAAGTAGCAACCATCTAAACAATCCCATAGCAACAAGGTTTTAAGTGAATCCTCAACATGGGCCTAATATGGAAGAGCCCTTGAATAGCCCATCAGTATGATGCAGCACATTTCAATGGGACGGTATATTTAAGCTACGTTAATATGACACAAAGATTAGAGTCCACTTACCATGTCTGTATTTGGTCTTGTGTGTACCACACAAATCAATAAAGTTCGAGGCCTGCGTAGAAAAAACATGGACGTCAGCAATGCAAAACATTCCACTTCACTCCACATTCTCCATGCAAGGAGTCACAGTCTGCTTCACAGTGGTGTGTTCACTGACCTGCCTCATATACATACATTGCACGAAGCACAGTAAAGAGAACATTTAGGGGTCTTATTCGGGTCTTATTATTAGAAATGTAAGCTAACTTGCACCAGACTTGGACCCCCCCCCCCCCCCCCCCCCTCCCTTTATAAAACTGACATGCAGCAGTGTTAGTTCAAGAAGTGAGTGTGTCATTCCAAAAATAGCAACAGAATGCAAGAGTAAGGGTCCGTGGGCCTCTACTGTATAAATCACAACCACACCCTCCACCTAACTTATATTATTATGATTTATACATGACAAAACACAAAAATAAACTCTTAATGTGTATACAAAAGAGATATCTTACCTCTTAAAAGTGCACGGAGAGTCTAGTGAGAATGGTGGTGCTGCTACCCCGCAGACTGCCTCACTCTTTGCGGACCGTTACGTGTCCTCCTCCTCCTCCCTCACTCCTGCTTGACGTAAAGACTGCAGCGCTCTCGCACGACCGCGCACGGCCTCTCCCACAGCGTGCGCGCGTCCTGAGGGAAGCCGAAGAAGGAGACAAATGTAATTTGACCCCACTAACCCACCCCTACTCCACCCACAACACCCTAGAGCGCTTTACGCACAACTTTACGCGTAATTTTACGCACAGCTTTACGCCGAGTTGAGTGACTTGATTATATTATTTTTTTTTTATCAGATGAAGATTATTCTCATTGTAAAGCCTTTAAAAGAATCTAGATAAGTAAATCACGCAGATTTGACACACCGGAAGATCTATTTTTGTTATGTTAAGACAATAAAATATACAAATATTAATTAAATAATGGTAAAGTGCGAACGTAGTCAGATTTCCGGATTGTAGTTTCTAATTTCATATTTAATTAAGCACTCATGACACTAAAAAATATAAATTTACTCACTTTATAAAACATTTTCGTCATACTGCTGTCATACATAAATAAACGACTATGACATAGGAGTGATTTGGACTACCATAATAAGTTCCGGGTACCAGATCCAAGCCATAACATATTCATAATAATAATACAATATTAACATTGTGTTGTGATAACTATGACATAACACAAAAATTTGTTTTTGACTTAAATGTATGTACTTTTATAACCCAAAACCTTCCAAAACAGCAATGGGAGGTGCCTAAATAGTTCTACATTTAAGTGTTCTACACTGCTCTCTTGTGTTTTAAGTATGCATTGCACTCCAACACTACTTTTTACTTTCTGTAGAGCAGGGGTCTCAAACTTAATTTACTTGGGGGCCACTGGAGCTAGGGTCTGGGTGAGACTGGGCCACATCAGGTTTTCAAAAAAAACAAAAAAACAAAAAACGCATTTATTAAAAACAAAAAAATGAATAAACTTTGCCTTGGTTCCGATTTTCTACAATAAAAGCTCTGATAAAACATTCCACTGTTCTCAAATATCTTCAATTTTATTTTTCTACACAAAATAAGATCAAGAATAAAGAAAATCAATCAGTAATAAATAAATAAATATAATAAAATAATAAAACAGCAAATAATAAAAACTTAAGAAACCACATATAGTTGGTGGGTAGACAAATTATTTTTTTCAGATTAAAATGAACAAAGCATTATTAGAGCCCTGTAGACATGACAAAACACGACTATAGTCACATTTATACTCTTTTTATTTACAACATATTGCGCAACTGCAGGGTCTTGAGACACATGCTAACTCGCAAACTAGAGAGCTAGCGACCAAAACGGTAGCCTTCAAGTTATTTCCTTTAAACTTAAATAGCCAAAAACTTACCACTTCCACACGGATAGGGAGGATAACTATTAACAGTTATTTAACCTTTAACATGAACATGAATCAAACGTAATAATTTTTTCTGGGTACATGATACCATACAGCATCCATATCAAAAACTTACCACTTCCACACGGATAGGGAGGATAACTATTAACAGTTATTTAACCTTTAACATGAACATTAATCAAACGTAATAATTTTTTCTGGGTACATGATACCATACAGCATCCATATCAAACTTGCGTGGGCCGCACTAATATTAAACTTTCATATCAAGGCGGGGGCCTCAAACTAGTGTCCTGCGGGCCACATTTGGCCCGCGGGCCGCATGTTTGAGACCCCTGCTGTAGAGTATTTTTTTCAGCTAATTACCATCCCCAAACTAGAGAAAAGCATTTTAATTTCGAAAAAAAAAAAATGATGCGTTGGAGTTGTGTCACAGTAACCGAATTTAGAACAGGACTTCATGGTGTTCCATTGAAGTACACTCCAAATATGGAACACTATTGAATCAAATAAATATATCATTGCATATAAATTCCCCACAAGAGCATTTTTGAGATTCTCACAGGGATATTTTGTGCACAGATGTGCGTCTTTCCAATAATGAGGACATTATGATCCCAAACAAGGGAGCAAGAAAGGCTACTTTGTAAGTAATTCCATAGAGTGGGAGGGTCTCACTGGTCACTCTTGTATGTACTGTATTGCAGTTTAAAAAAAAAAAACACATTCAATCCTTCATCCAAGTCAGCAGCACTGATACCGCGGCCTCATTTGGCTGTTTTGACAGCAACCGAGCCACTCCTCGGAGGCATAGAAGACAAGGTACAGTACAACATGCATATGTCTTATTATGTAGAAAATAAGAATATCATCAGAATGTGTTTCTGAAATGTTTCAGATTTTCATTTTTGAATAATCAGAATGCATAACAGGCGACAGTAATCCTGTAAAATAATAACGATGACAAAGCTGCAATGTTACATGTGCACTAGTTGTTAATAAGCGTTATCTCGCCTGTAAAAAAAAAGCATATCTCAGCATATAAGCAAGGCCAAGTGTTAAGTTTGGTCAAAGGTAGCCTGAAAAGTGTACACACAGGCTGCTTTTCCAGTTGCCTCATGCCTGCCGAAAGTTTGATGCCAGGGGGGATTAGGTGGGCTGAAATCCCTCCGTTAGTGGATGTAGGTGTAGAGAAAGTGTGCAATGCATGAGCCATGAATGCTGCTTTGTGCTCCCGTTTCTCATTAACTCTCAGGGTTGCTACTTTTGCAAAGAAGTTTGCAAACTCCAACCGAGCTGATTTTATTTCATTTACTATATTTCAAGTGGTGCATTTTGCAAAATGTTAAAGAATTCCTTCCGAGTGAGATTGTACATGCACCACACCTTTTCACTCTTATCTCTCAGTGTGTACTCATGGAATTATCTTATTTGTTTATAGCTGTCATTGAACATAACCCATCCTAAATCCAACTGGGTTTATCTTCTGACGTGATCCTGCATTGATGAGGTGAGGATATTCAATATATTTTATTGTTAGCAAGTGTCGGGATAATTGTTGATGTCAGCAAAAGCTGCTTTTTTCCCCGCATTATACTGTATCATAATGATGTAATTATGTGGAATTATGGTGGTTGAACTATGCTTAGACCATATCGCTTCATATACTCTATATTTATGTACAGTGGTGTGACACTTAAATGCTTCAGATCATCAATTTAATGTAAATTATCTTTAACGACAACACAACAGAAAACAAAATGCAGGTTTTTAATGACATATTTTATAATTAAGGGGGAAAAAAATCCAAATCTACGTGGCCTTGTGTGAAAAAATGATTGCTACCTTGTTCAAACATAACTTAACTAGGATTAATTGAGATCTATCACTCTGGAAAATATTATAAAGCAATTTATAAAGCTTTGGGACTCCAGCAAACCACAGTGAGAGCTAATATCCCCAATAGCGAGTGTCTATCAACCAAAATGACCACAAGAGAGCAGCAACGATTCCTCCAAGAGGTCACAAAAGACCCCACAACAACATCTAAAGAACTACAGGCCTCAGTTAAGGTCAGTGTTCATGACTCCACCTTAAGAAAGAAACTGGGAAAAACATGCTGAACAAAAATAACATAAAGACTCGTCTCAATTTTGCTCAAAAACATCTTGATGATGGCTAAGAACTTTGGGAAAATACTTTGTGGTCTGATGAGGCAACTTTTTGGAAGGTGTGTGTCCCATTACATCTGATGCATTTCAGAAAAAGAACACCATACCAACAGTAAAACACGGTGGTGGTAGTATGATGGTCTGAGGCTGTTTTGCTGCTTCAGGACCTGCTGTCTACCAAAAAAAATGGGTTCTGCAGCAGGACAATAATCCAAAACACACCAGCGAGTCCACCTCTGAATGACTGAAGTAAAACAAAACAAAGACCTTGAAGTGGTCTGGTCAAAGTCCTGATCTGGATCCTATTGAGATGCTGTAGCAGGACCTTAAAAAGACTCTTCATGTTGGAAAAACCTCCAGTGTGGCTGAATTACAACAATTCTGCAAAGATGAGTGGGGCTTAAGTCCTCTACAATGCTGTAAGAGACTCATTGCAAGTTAGTGTAAATGCTTGATTGCAGTTAAACGGTGGGTCAACCAGTTATTAGGTTTTTTTTTTCACAAAAAAAAATTAAGTAAAACTGTATTAACTGCATTTTGTGTTCAGTTGGATTGTCACTTACCAACATTTAAATTAGTTCACCCTACAAAGAAAAATATGAATATTACATAATAGTTGTTATTTTGATATCCTGTTTTAAAGTCCTAAAGGGCTGACCTGACAATTATTCACTGAGACGTTGATCCGCCCTTCCCATCCCTCTCTTCTGCCCCTTCTTCCACTCACTCCCTCTCCCCTTCCGTGATATCCAGCAGCATTCCCACCTGTGTCTTCCTCTCAAATTCCCTCATCTCTGCATCCCGAGCCTAAGCATGGCGTGCGCCACCCTCAAGGCACTTTTAGCGAGCCTCTCCCGGAGGAAACCCTTGGAGCCAGAAGGGGAGCAGTCCACCTTTAAACGATGCCTCACCACGCTGGACCTGGTGGCTCTCGGCGTGGGGAGCACTCTGGGCGCCGGCGTCTATGTTCTCTCTGGAGAAGTGGCCAGAGACACAGCCGGGCCCAGTATTATCATCTCGTTCTTCATCGCTGCACTGGCATCCATATTTGCCGGACTCTGCTATGCAGAGTTTGGGTCCAGAGTTCCTAAAACGGGATCGGCGTACCTGTACAGCTACGTGACAGTTGGGGAGCTGCTGGCTTTTATCACCGGATGGAATTTGCTTCTCTCCTATGTCATAGGCAAGTTCACTGCATCTTTTATTATCATGCTTATTAGTAATGCATTTTGATTGATGCCATGTTTAATTCACGTCTAAATCATATCTTACGTAACATCTTAAGCCACTGAGAACATAGTATAAACTAGAAAATTCCCACGGAAATTTTGATGGGTTTGCCACCTGTGCTGTGAACCTCGGGCCCGGTGCGCCAACGGCTACCGTGCTAGCACCTAGCAAGACAGCCTCAAGTACCGAAAAGGTTGATGCAGTCCCATAGTGTCCCCACATCATGCCATGTGTATATTTGCCTTTAGAAATGAGTAAATTAGCTAAAATGCTAACATGCTAACAGTCATCATGCTAGCACCTAGCAAGACAGCCTCAAGTACCGAAAAGGTTGATGCAGTCCCATAGTGTCCCCACATCATGCCATGTGTCTATTTGCCTTTAGAAATGAGTAAATTAGCTAAAATGCTAACATGCTAACAGTCATCATGCTAGCACCTAGCAAGACAGCCTCAAGTACCGAAAAGGTTGATGCAGTCCCATAGTGTCCCCCACATCATGCTATGTGTCTATTTGCCTTTAGAAATGAGTAAATTAGCTAAAATGCTAACATGCTAACAGTCATCATGCTAGCACCTAGCAAGAGGGCCTCAAGTTTAGAAAGTGCCAAGGTTGTCCTATAACCTCCCTACATCATGCCATGTGTGTATTTGCCTTTAGACATGAGTAAATTAGCTTAAATGCTAACATGCTAACAGTCATCATGCTAGCACCTAGCAAGAGGGCCTCAAGTTGAGAAAGTGCCAAGGTTGTCCTGTAACCTTCCTACATCATGCCATGTGTCTATTTGCATTTAGACATTAGTAAATTACCTTAAATGCTAACATGCTAACGGCTACCAAGCAAGACAGCCTCAGGTCACGAAAGGTTTGGGGCAGTCCCATAGTGTCCCCACATCATGCCATGTGTGTATTTGCCTTTAGACATGGGTAAATTAGCTAAAATGCTAACATGCTAACAGTCATCATGCTAGCACCTAGCAAGAGGGCCTCAAGTTTAGAAAGTGCCAAGGTTGTCCTATAACCTTCCTACATCATGCCATGTGTGTATTTGCCTTTAGACATGAGTAAATTAGCTTAAATGCTAACATGCTAACAGTCATCATGCTAGCACCTAACAAGAGGGCCTCAAGTTTAGAAAGTGCCAAGGTTGTCCTATAACCTTACATCATGCCATGTGTGTATTTGCCTTTAGACATGAGTAAATTAGCTTAAATGCTAACATGCTAGCAAATAGCATTTAGCCACAGGGAGAGTTGAGAAGTTTATCTCAAAAATGAGCCGTTAATCACGTTTCTACAGTCCCATCGTGTCCCCACATCATGCCATGTGTCTATTTGCATTTAGACATTAGTAAATTAGCTTAAATGCTAACATGCTAACGGCTATCAAGCAAGACAGCCTCAGGTCACGAAAAGTTTGGGGCAGTCCCATAGTGTCCCCACATCATGCCACGTGTGTATTTGCCTTTAGACATGAGTAAATTAGCTTAAATGCTAACATGCTAACAGTCATCATGCTAGCACCTAGCAAGAGGGCCTCAAGTTTAGAAAGTACCAAGGTTGTCCTATAACTTCCCTACATCATGCCATGTGTGTATTTGCCTTTAGACATGAGTAAATTAGCTTAAATGCTAACATGCTAACAGTTATCATGCTAGCACCTAGCAAGAGGGCCTCAAGTTTAGAAAGTGCCAAGGTTGTCCTATAACCTTCCTACATCATGCCATGTGTCTATTTGCATTTAGACATTAGTAAATTAGCTTAAATGCTAACATGCTAACGGCTACCAAGCAAGACAGCCTCAGGTCACGAAAGGTTTGGGGCAGTCCCATAGTGTCCCCACATCATGCCATGTGTGTATTTGCCTTTAGACATGAGTAAATTAGCTTAAATGCTAACATGCTAACAGTCATCATGCTAGCACCTAGCAAGAGGGCCTCAAGTTTAGAAAGTGCCAAGGTTGTCCTATAACCTTCCTACATCATGCCATTTATGTATTTGCCTTTAGACATGAGTAAATTAGCTTAAATGCTAACATGCTAACAGTCATCATGCTAGCACCTAGCAAGAGGGCCTCAAGTTTAGAAAGTGCCAAGGTTGTCCTGTAACCTTCCTACATCATGCCATGTGTCTATTTGCATTTAGACATTAGTAAATTAGCTTAAATGCTAACATGCTAACGGCTACCAAGCAAGACAGCCTCAGGTCACGAAAAGTTTGGGGCAGTCCCATAGTGTCCCCACATCATGCCACGTGTGCATTTGCCTTTAGACATGAGTAAATTAGCTTAAATGCTAACATGCTAACAGTCATCATGCTAGCACCTAGCAAGAGGGCCTCAAGTTTAGAAAGTGCCAAGGTTGTCCTATAACCTTCCTACATCATGCCATGTGTGTATTTGCCTTTAGACAAGAGTAAATTCGCTAAAATGCTAACATGCTAACAGTCATCATGCTAGCACCTAGCAAGAGGGCCTCAAGTTTAGAAAGTACCAAGGTTGTCCTATAACTTCGCTACATCATGCCATGTGTGTATTTGCCTTTAGACATGAGTAAATTAGCTTAAATGCTAACATGCTAACAGTCATCATGCTAGCACCTAGCAAGAGGGCCTCAAGTTTAGAAAGTGCCAAGGTTGTCCTATAACCTTCCTACATCATGCCATGTATGTATTTGCCTTTAGACATGAGTAAATTAGCTTAAATGCTAACATGCTAACAGTCATCATGCTAGCACCTAGCAAGAGGGCCTCAAGTTTAGAAAGTGCCAAGGTTGTCCTATAACCTTCCTACATCATGCCATGTGTGTATTTGCCTTTAGACAAGAGTAAATTTGCTAAAATGCTAACATGCTAACAGTCATCATGCTAGCACCTAGCAAGAGGGCCTCAAGTTTAGAAAGTGCCAAGGTTGTCCTATAACCTCCCTACATCATGCCATGTGTGTATTTGCCTTTAGACATGAGTAAATTAGCTTAAATGCGAACATGCTAACAGTCATCATGCTAGCACCTAGCAAGAGGGCCTCAAGTTTAGAAAGTGCCAAGGTTGTCCTATAGCTTCCCTACATCATGCCATGTGTGTATTTGCCTTTAGACATGAGTAAATTAGCTAAAATGCTAACATGCTAACAGTCATCATGCTAGCACCTAGCAAGAGGGCTTCAAGTTTAGAAAGTGCCAAGGTTGTCCTATAACCTTCCTACATCATGCCATGTGTGTATTTGCCTTTAGACATGAGTAAATTAGCTTAAATGCTAACATGCTAACATGCTAACATTCTAGCAATTAGCATTTAGCCACAGAGAGAGATGAGAAGTTCATCTAAAAAATGAGCCGTAAAGACAGATTTTTGGGGGGCTTGCATTACTGAGCAAGCCCATAATGATCAACCATCCACATGAGACATCATGTGGTCTTTCACCTGCTTTAGAAGCAGATTCTTCAACGACAACACTTTGACGGACACCCGTCCTCAGGATTACAGCCATGTAAATAAGACCATAAAACCTAAGTCTAAAGTGTAGCGGATGCCAGGAAGGAAATCAACATTAATCTCTTTATGACAGCACTTAAATGATGACTCAATGGGTTGCATTTTTCCACTAACTTTCCGCAGGGACGTCGAGTGTTGCGTTAGCCTGGAGTGGGACGTTTGATGACCTCATTGGGGGTGTCATGTCCAAGTACTTTGAAGAAAATGCACCGATGGGCCTTCCAGGATTGGCGCCCTACCCGGATGTCTTTGCAGCTTGTCTCATTATGCTCCTATCTGGTAATGTAACCTACATACATCATATAATAGTAGATTAGGGGTGTTGCAATATATGATATTGGGTTTATTTTAACATTAATTTTAATGCCAAAATATCGGACTGGACAATATACCAATCACAAAACAATCCAGGTACATTTTGAAATGTTTTAACCTTGCATGCATGAACTAAGCTACATGACAAAACATAAACAAAACACTAAAAATGATACTACTTCTAATCATTTATGTTAATGTGTATTTATGTAAAGGTACATAGAAAATAGATTAGTTTTACGTTAAAAGAACTACAATTCCCATGATGCTTAGCATGCCGTACAAGGAAGTAAGTAACGTAAGTTACAACGGCTCATACAAGAGGTCACAAAAGACCCCACAACAACATCCAAAGAACTGCAGGCCTCACTGGCTTCAGTTAAGGTCAGTGTTCATGACTCCACCTTAAGAAAGACAGCTAAGTAGATAAGTAGGTGCTGGAACCTATCACAGCTGTCTTCGGGCGAGAGGCGGCAGCCAATCAGAGGGCACATATAGACAAACAACCATTCACACTCGACATAATGTTTTGATCTGAAAAATCTTATGTAACTTTGATCAAATGCAGAATTACTGCAGCTTCTGCTTGGAAATTATCACCACATGGCTCCTCCATTGTCCAATTTCAGGTCAACATTTGCAATAAAACTCGCAACCCAATCCAGGTTTAAGCTTTATATACCCTTCTTAAATACATTTAAAGTATAAAATGTATAGGTACTCACCACTAATGAATGATAATGTAAGATGATGGATGAACAAGTGGAATCGGAGTCATGGTGCGTTCAAGGACCACTGTACAAAAAGCATAAAGAGATAAACATGTAAAAACGGTACATATGTGTTGTGCATTGTACCTGTATTAACATGTTGTTTATAAATTGTTAGACTTAAAAAATGTAATCATTGAAAAATAATTAAATCATTAAAAATTAAATAATTTATTTTAATTAATTAAAATAAAAAAATAACATAAAAATAAAATTAAAAAAATAAATAAATAAATAAATAAATAAAAATATAAAAAAATAAAAAAATAAAAAAATAAAAAATAAAAAATAAAACTAATAAATAAGCATGTCAATTTAATATCAGGTCTTTTTTTCAAAGGTGTGCTCTCCTTTGGGGTGAAAGAGTCAACCACCATCAACAAGATCTTCACTGGAGTCAACATCCTGGTCCTGGTCTTTGTGGCCATCTCCGGCTTCATCAAGGGGGACATCTCCAACTGGCAAATCAGTGAAGACACGCTCCTTAACGCCACGGCTGAGCTCCAGTAAAGTCAAAGATTGCTACAATGCTGTTTGTATTTGGGTGCATAGCGGCATCCTCTTATTGACAGATAAGCTATCATCACATTGCAGGTTACAGTACAGTACAGTAAACACGCTAATAAGATAATGGACGCTGTTTTGCACAGTAACCTGAGCACCACCGCTAATCTGACAAGCGTGTATGGCGTCGGTGGATTTATGCCGTATGGCATCAGTGGAACCCTGGCTGGTGCGGCGACTTGCTTCTATGCTTTTGTGGGATTTGACTGCATCGCGACGACAGGTGAGAAGACTGACTGGGGATGTTTTTTGTTTTTTTTATATACATTTATGGATTCTACATGTGTCCAAGCTTTTTGTATTCTTCTCAGGTGAGGAGGTGAAGAACCCTCAAAAGTCGGTCCCGGTTGGGATTGTGGCCTCTTTACTTATCTGTTTCCTGGCCTACTTTGCCGTTTCCGCGGCGCTCACCATGATGATGCCTTACTACATGCTCAGCCAAAAGAGCCCCCTGCCCGTCGCTTTTGACTATATCGGCTGGGGTCCTGCCAAATATGTAGTAGCAGTCGGGTCACTGTGTGCTCTGTCCACCAGGTACTTATGAATCAATATTGCATCATCTCACATAATAATAATAATAATAATAATAACACCCTTTTTGCGTTTGTGTGTGCAGCCAATACTACTTTGCTAATGTTAGTTGAATGGTAGTGCTAAGTGTATGCGCATGTTAGCATGATAACATCGAGCACAATAGTGTCTACCTATTAAAATGGTAAAAATACTACTTTGCTAATGTTAGCATGCTAACACCTTGAATGGTAGTGCTAAGTGTATGCGCATGTTAGCATGATAACATCGAGCATAATAGTGTCTACCTATTAAAATGGTAAAAATACTACTTTGCTAATGTTAGCATGCTAACACCTTGAATGATAGTGCTAAGTGTATGCGCATGTTAGCATGATAACATCGAGCATAATAGTGTCTACCTATGACAATGGTAAAATTACTACTTTGCTAATGTTAGCATGCTAACACCTTGAATGGTAGTGCTAAGTGTATGCTCATGTTAGCATGCTAACATCGAGCATAATAGTGTCTACCTATGACAATGGTAAAATTACTACTTTGCTAATGTTAGCATGCTAACACCTTGAATGGTAGTGCTAAGTGTATGCGCATGTTAGCATGCTAACATCGAGCATAATAGTGTCTACCTATTAAAATGGTAAAAATACTACTTTGCTAATGTTAGCATGCTAACACCTTGAATGGTAGTGCTAAGTGTATGCGCATGTTAGCATGCTAACATCGAGCATAATAGTGTCTACCTATTAAAATGGTAAAAATACTACTTTGCTAATGTTAGCATGCTAACACCTTGAATGGTAGTGCTAAGTGTATGCGCATGTTAGCATGCTAACATCGAGTATAATAGTGCATCATCTCACATAAGAATAATAATAATAACACCCTTTTTGCGTTTGTGTGTGCAGCCTATTGGGTTCCATGTTCCCGATGCCGAGGGTGATGTTTGCCATGGCAAGAGACGGGCTCCTCTTCCAACCCCTGACCAAAGTCACTTCCAGAGGTAGTCCTGCAGTGGCTACCATATCATCTGGGACTGTAGCAGGTAAACATTGCTATAACAAAATTAGGATTTTAATTTTCATTCGAGTACTCCGGTCCAGAAACATGCATGTAAACGCGACTAGGACAAGTTTCATTACTAGAAGTATTGTCTCTGTGCTATTTTCAGCCATCATGGCTCTGCTGTTCGACCTGGACGCTTTGGTGGAGATGATGTCCATCGGTACCTTGTTTGCCTACACACTGGTGGCCATTTGCATCCTAATTCTGAGGTTCCAACAATAGCTTTATTAATATTTGTTAGCAAATCAGCCTGCATTTTTACTGTATTGGATATCATTCAAGGTACCAGATGGATCCATCCCAAGACCGAGAACTTCAAATCATTGAGAGCAACACCAAGTTTGGCTTCCTGAAGCCTGCATCATCTCCAAATTCATTCACTTCAAAAACAGTCACTGTTCTGATTTTAATCTCCGGTGAGCACACATTCATCGGATTAATTCATTAACTAATTAATTAATTAACTCGTATTGTGTGTGCACAGTTGCATGCGTGGCCGCGTTGTGCATCACACTCAGCCTGGGTATTGATGCGTTATCCGCTATGGAAGCGTGGAGCATCACACTCGTCTGCGTGTTCTCCGTTATACTGCTACTTAGCGTGTTCCTTATTTGGAGGCACCCACAGAACGCCACCAAGGCATCCTTTATGGTAAGTACGTATATACGTACGTACACGTGAATGCAGAATATGAGTACTAATATGTGGATATTGTGTTTTTATGTACTCGTTTAGGTGCCCATGCTACCTGCACTGCCCATAGTGAGTACGCTTATCAACGTCTACCTCATGTTCCAGTTAGAAGGCGCCACGTGGGTACGCTACGCCATCTGGATGGCCGTTGGTGAGGCAATACTCGGGATAAAAGAATTTCTTAGTATTTATTTTTCCTTTTAATTGTGGTAATTGTTTTTAATTCTAATAATAAAGCACTTTATGTTGCATGTCTTTGCAAAAAAAAAAAAAGTGTTATACAAATAAAGTTGTTTTGATTTAATTGTCCAAGCCTATGAGCTGTAACGCGGTGTCTCTGCAGGCCTCGTCATCTATTTTGGTTACGGGCTGCATTACAGTGTTCAGAGGCAGCGGCTCAAATCCAACCTGCCGGTCATTGAAAGCATCAGCGAAAAGACGGACAAGAGCATCTTTAAAGAAGACAAATTCTAAGCTGTTGTGGGCGAAGATGAAAAGATGTTACAGTGAGTCACTGTTTTGGAATTGTGTGTAACGACGCGTGTCGCTGCTGGTTAAGCATCAGTACTTTATCATATTTTCATGGAGTTCAAATAACCGTGGGCATTAAATTTTGTGTTTTTTTTTTCCTTTCACTGTCGGGTTGCACAATGTGTGCCATCGTTAATCATATTTACATGTTTTGCCTTTTGATTGCAAAGTAGTTCTTATACTGTACCTATGTGCTTTTTAAACTGTATAAAATGTATGAAGTAAAAACAATTGTTTCTAATACTATTTGTACTTTTGGAAGTGTATGTAAATAATCTTAAATTGTGATTTGGCGATACGGAATGTAATAATCCTTTTTTTATTTTGCTGTTGACAATGCGAATATTCATTGTTTCAAAGTGTCAAAAGTGTAAATATGAAGAGTGTACATGTTTTCTCATGATATATTGTAAATGTATCTTTTAATTAAAGAGAAACTCATATTTTCAAGATGGTTGTTCGAGTATGCTAACACCTTGAATGGTAGTGTTAAGTGTATGCGCATGTTAGCATGCTAACATCGAGCATAATAGTGTCTACCTATGAAAATGGTGAAATTACTACTTTGCTAATGTTAGCATGCTAACACCTTGAATGGTAGTGCTAAGTGTATGCACATGTTAGCATGCTAACATCTAACACAACAGTGTTTACCTATAAAAATTGTAAAAATACTACTTTGCTAATGTTAGCATGCTAACACCTTGAATGGTAGTGCTAAGTGTATACTTATGTTAGCATGCTAACATCAAGCATGTTAGCACATTAGCATGCTAACACCTCACATGGTAGTGTTCATGTTAGCATGCTAACATCTAGCATAATAGTGTCTATGAAAATTGCAAAAATACTACTTTGCTAATGTTAGCATGTTAACACATTGAATGGTAGTGCTAAGTGTATGCGCATGTTAGCATGCTAACATCGAGCATAATAGTGTCTACCTATGAAAATGGTAAAAATACTACTTTGCTAATGTTAGCATGCTAACACCTTGAATGGTAGTGCGCATGTTAGCATGCCAACATCGAGCATAATAGTGTCTACCTATGAAAATGGTAAAATTACTGCTTTGCTAATGTTAGCATGCTAACACCTTGCTAAGTGTCCAGGATGTACCCTTCCTCTTGACCGGAGTCAGCTGGGATAGACTCCAGCATAAAACCCTGACCCTAATAAGGATAAATGGCATCAAAAAGGATGGATGGGTGGACAAACTAGGAGATAAACGCCAGAAAAAATATAACCTCCGCTAGGTAATTGCTAGTTAAACGTTATATTTACAATTCCTAGTCACAGTCCTTTAGGAATGGGAACGCTTCCATCATAATTCTAGTGGCAAAAGTGATTTTCCTTAAACCGAAGTTTAAAAAACTTGTAAGGCTAAATGCTAAGCAGGGTTTGGGTTTTTACAGCACAGCAAATGCTTTTAATAAGCTTTTCCACAGGTTTGTCTCACACTGCTAGCAGACTTCCAGTCCAGCAGCTAAGCAAACAGGCTCTGTGATTCCACATGGAGGGGCCTCTGTTTTTGCGCCCTCATTGGTCCAGACAAGCTTGAAAGCGTCCATTCAGCCAGTCAGGAGGAATTTGGGGTACTAATGCCACTCTCAGGAGGAGCGCTCATGTGATTGCGGAAAGCAGCTGACCACTCATTTTTACGAGCTTTGCCCACCGCCTCCTGTCCTCGTTCATTCTCCTTGCTCTGGATAGTTTGCATTTTGTGTTGAACGGTGGGGTCTAAAGAACCACAGACGGCTTTGGTAATTCAGTAACATGACTTCGGTGAACTTGATTGGTTGGAAGTGGAGGCGGGTGCTGGGCGCCCTTCTTATTTGTTTCATGATCTGTGATTTAGGTAAGTGATTTCCCCCCCCCCCCCCCGATTGCAATGCTCTTCTGTGAATGTACAGACCGACTGACTTGGGATAGGAATGGGGGAAAACATGATGGCGTTCCAGATTTGTGATTCTTAGTTAGGCTACCTCAGTTTTAGTATATTGTCTTGGTTATCGTACAATATCATTCCCTGTAAATCAAGTTCCCGAACAAACTCAGCATCCATGCATGTTAATGAGTGTGACTGATATATTACGGTGGTCGAGTGGTTAGCATGCAGACCTCACAGCTAAAAAAAACAGGGTTCAATTCCACCCTCGGCCATCTCTGTGTGGAGTTTGCATGTTCTCCCCGTGCATGCGTGGGTTTTCTCCGGGTACTCCGGTTTCCTCCCACATACCAAAAACATGCTAGGTTAATTAGTGACTCCAAATTGTCCATAGGTCCATTTTATACTTTAAATGTATTTAAGAAGGGTATCT
This sequence comes from Doryrhamphus excisus, assembly GCF_030265055.1. Lineage (NCBI taxonomy): Eukaryota > Metazoa > Chordata > Actinopteri > Syngnathiformes > Syngnathidae > Doryrhamphus > Doryrhamphus excisus. Next base: position 9,473,043 of record NC_080488.1, on the reverse strand, counting down.
AAAGCTTAAACCTGGATTCGGTTGCGAGTCAACAATGGTATTTGAACGGACAAGTAGAAGGTGAATCATCAACACACACTTTTATTGCAAATGTTGACCTGAAATTTGACAATGGAGGAGCTGTGTGGTGATAATGTCCAAGCAGAAGCTGCAGTAATTCTGCGTTTGATCAAAGGTACATAAGATTTTTCAGATCAAAACATTATGTCGAGTGTGAATGGTTGTTTGTCTATATGTGCCCTGTGATTGGCTGGCAAGCAGTCCAGTCAAACAACCATTCACACTCACATTCATACCTATGGACAATTTGGAGTCGCTAATTAACCTAGCATGTTTTTGGAATGTGGGAGGAAACCGGAGTACCCCGAGAAAACCCACGCATGCACGGGGGAGAACATGCAAACTCCACACAGAGATGCCCGAGGGTGGAATTGAACCCTGGTCTCCTAGCTGTGAGGTCTGCGCGCTAACCACTAGACCGCCCATTTGTCGGAAATTTCAAAAAAAAGTCCAAAAAAGCATTTTCAAGCCCCCTCATGAAATCTGTTCCGATTACTTAGCTTATTGTCACAAAGATGCTCAAGAGCAGAAGAGTCCAGGGAGGAAGTCCAAGTCCAGCAAACCCAAAGTGGGGAAAGCAGCACACAAAGAACCCCCAGCAGTAAAAACCAAACCAAAGATTAAAGCTCCAGCGCAGGTCCAAACCTTGCTTACACAGGTATTTAACCAACAACTCCTTCTTTGAACATAACCACTCATTTCCTTTATGTCTGTAACGTCTTTATATCTGACACCCAAAGGTATTAAACAGAGGTAGGTTCACCAAGGTGGGTGAGACTCTGAAGGTTCAGGTTGGAGACACTTTGGAGCTGAGGTGCAGGGGTAAACCTGTGCAGTGGGGCGTCCCGTCATATTTGGAGGAGGATGACGAGGGCAGGTTGAGGTAAGATTCATGTTTGATACCCGTCTTTTATAAGTTTTACTATTTTTTTTTACTATTTCCTGGTTTGCTGCTACAGGATGGTGCAGAACGAGCGATACGGAGTTCTGACGCTAGTCAATAGTACAGGAGCCGACACAGGGGAGTACACTTGCTACCCTATGTTCTGTGAGGACACGGACTGCAGGAAAGACTACGACAAAGCCGGCAAAGTCTTTGTTTTCTTTACCGGTACAGTAAACAAAAAATCAACACTGCAATTTATTTTGAAATTTATGCTAATTTATCTGAATGTTCCAAAAATAGACCCACAGGAGCTTTTTGTTCCGTCATCTGATTACTACGAGGTAATACAGCTGAGAACCAATTGGCCGACGCGCCTCCCTTGTCAGGTGACTTCACCGGAAGCTAAGGTGACGCTGCACCGCGAGTACCCGCCAGTGGAGGTGGAAGTGGACGGGACGGAGATCTCCTTCGACGTTAAGAAAGGCTTCACGATCCATCGACCGAGACCGTATCACGCTGGAGCTTTGTACTGCGTGGCCAGCCTGGGGGGGCTGAGGCAGAGCTCCACCAAGTACATGCTCATCTATGTCAACTGTGAGTGAACATTTTTAGTATTAGTCAATGGCAACACAATTCAATAAGGAAGAAAAAAAGGTTGGGCCAATCTCAACAACTGCAATCAACTGACTTGCAATGAGTCTCTTACAGCATCAGATTTAGTATTACTCAATGACAACACAACTGAATATAAAATTTAGTTTTTTAAGGGAGAAAAAAAGATTGCGCCAACCTTAGCGGCAACAACTGCAATCAACTGACTTGCAATGAGTCTCTTACAGCATCAGATTTAGTATTACTCAATGGCAACACAACTGAATATAAAATTGAGTTTTTTAAGGGAGAAAAAAAGGTTGGGTCAATCTTAGCGGCAACAACTGCAATCAAGTGACTTGCAATGAGTCTCTTACAGCATCAGATTTAGTATTACTCAATGGCAACACAACTCAATATAAAATTGAGTTTTTTAAGGGAGAAAAAAAAGATTGGGCCAATCTTAGCGACAACAACTGCAATCAACTGACTTGCAATGAGTCTCTTACAGCATCAGATTTAGTATTACTCAATGGCAACACAACTGAATACAAAATGGAGTTTTTAAAGGGAGAAAAAAGATTGGGCCAATCTCAACAACTGCAATCAACTGACTTGCAATGAGTCTCTTACAGCATCAGATTTAGTATAACTCAATGGCAACACAACTGAATATAAAATTGAGTTTTTCAAGAGAGAAAAAAAGGTTGGGCCAATCTTAGCGGCAACAACTGCAATCAACTGACTTGCAATGAGTCTCTTACAGCATCAGATTTAGTATTACTCAATGGCAACACAACTGAATATAAAATTGAGTTTTTTATGAGAGAAAAAAACGTTGCGCCAACCTTAGCGGCAACAACTGCAATCAACTGACTTGCAATGAGTCTCTTACAGCATCAGATTTAGTATTAGTCAATGGCAACACAACTGAATATAAAATTGAGTTTTTTAAGAGAGAAAAAAAGGTTGGGCCAATCTTAGCGGCAACAACTGTAATCAAGTGACTTGCAATGAGTCTCTTACAGCATCAGATTTAGTATTACTCAATGGCAACACAACTGAATATAAAATTGAGTTTTTTAAGGGAGAAAAAAAGGTTGGGCCAATCTTAGCGGTAACAACTGCAATCAAGTGACTTTCAATGAGTCTCTTACAGCATCAGATTTAGTATTACTCAATGGCAACACAGCTGGATATAAAATGGAGTTTTTTAAGGGAGAAAAAAAGATTGGGCCAATCTCAACAACTGCAATCAACTGACTTGCAATGAGTCTCTTACAGCATCAGATTTAGTATTACTCAATGGCAACACAACTGAATATAAAATTGAGTTTTTTAAGGGAGGAAAAAAAAGGTTGGGCCAATCTTAGCGGCAACAACTGCAATCAAGTGACTTGCAATGAGTCTCTTACAGCATCAGATTTAGTATTACTCAATGGCAACACAACTGAATATGAAATTGGGTTTTTTAAGGGAGAAATGGAGTCACGAACGCTGACCTTAACTGAAATGGATGTTATTGCGGGGTCTTTTGTGACCTCTTGGATGAGTCAATGCTGCTCTCCTGGGGTTTATTTTGGTTGGCCAGCCAGCCACTCCTGTGAAGGTTCACCACTGTTCCATGTTTTCTCCATTTGTGCATAATGGCTCTCACTGTGGTTTGCTGGAGTCCCAACACATTAGAAATGGCTTAATAACCTTCTCTAGACTCATAGATCTAATTTTTTTCTGCATTTTGTATTCAGTTATGTGGTCATCTTTAAAGCATTTTCTTGCAGCCTATCCCAGCTGACATTGAGTAAAAGGCGGGGCACACTGTGGACGGGTTGCCAGTCAATCACAGGACACATATAGACAAACATGCATTCACACCCATAATTCCATAGTGTCGCTGCCAGTATAGTAAAACCTGCTAATTAGGGTTTGTAAGCTTTCCAATGGTCTTCCAAAGTGTCTGGAAAAAATAACATATGTTTAGAAATGTCAAAACGTCACTTCATGATACTTCAATTATGTAATTAAACAGCTGGTAATTACTGGGCAGTGACTCATTGTGGGTGCACCAGTACCCCAACATAGTTACTAACACGCTGCATCTTTACCACTCAATGCTACTCTCAAATAGAGTCTTTATCACGCCCTTTCAGACCCAATGGCCCCCCCCGCCCCAGTGATCCAAGCCAATGCAAGCTCCGTGGCTACTGGTGATAATCTCCGTGTCAGCTGCACAGTGACGGGCGAGAGGGATGTGGCAGTGGATATCACATGGGAGTACCCCGGACAGCAGGTCATAAGGATACACGGCAGGTAACTCATGCGTGTAATCATCATGTCATCACGGTGTTTTTTTTTATACAGATGGGGAGGCCTCCGTACACGCTAGAGAGCATCCGCCCACTGGGCGGAGGTTCGGCAAGACACCAGACTCAGTCCATCCTCCTGGTGGATGAGGTGAGGGACGTGGACCAAGGAACATACACCTGTACTGCCGAGAACCTGCAAGGTTCCAAATCAGTGTCCACAACGGTGAAAGTACTTCCTGCTAAAGTTAAACCTCGAAAACCATAAGATGTCCTGTTTGACTCCGCTGACGCTGATGTTTGTGCTATTTTTGGATCAACAACTATTCCCATACCGATGTAGTAATATTTTGTATGACAAGTTTGTATTTGAAATACTGCAATTTTGCTTGAATCATTAAATTATATTCAACTTTTATGATTTTCTTTAATCCTTACTGTCAAGTCGTGAAATCTGCAATTTTTTGTAACTATTTACAGCTAGTATTTTATGCAGAGTACCGTTTTTTTTCACTAATATTTAGGACAAAGTGACATAATTATAACTAACTATATTTTACATTTAGACTTAGATGCATTAATGTATTAATGTTGTTACACTGTTATAAATAATTTCTCTCATTTGTTTTAAATTTACTACATAACTGTATGATAATGCAGATGATAATAATAAAAAAATGCTCATGATAAAAAAAATGATAATAATAATAAAGGCATTTTTTCAAACAAAATTAATGAATAACATAACAAAATTATGCCAAAAATTCAGCTTAATCAGAGGAGTATAAAAAAATGCCTTTATTATTATTATCATTTTTTTTCCTCTCATTAAGCTGAATTTTTGGCATAATTTTGTTATGTTATTCATTAATTTTGTTTAATTTGTTTATTCAGACAAGGTGTTTTACAAAAAAAAATAATCTAATATACAGTACCAAAAAAATTTACACATTTACCTGAAACTCCATTTAATTCACTATATAATGACATATAAAATATAGTATAGTTAAAAAACAAAAATAACGAAATAAAATAAAGTAAACATATTCCCAGTACGAAGATGACATTAAATTAACCAAAGCAATTAACCGAGCAATATTAAAGATAAAATATTATGTTCATTTTATGGATCTAAAATGTGTAGTATCATATCACCACCGCTAGATGCCGCCCCTTCCCCCTTTTTCCCCCTATTGGACAACACCATATCCACTCAGCAGCTTCCTCCCCTGCCTCTCATGTTTCCACTCCGTCCAAACGTTTGAGAGGCAAAAGGTTCATCCCAGTTTGTGTTCCTACAAGCGCCGAGTAGGCTGACACTTCCTTGGTGCTGCAGCAACTTTGGAAAATATCCCTTTTTTTTTTAATGATTGCTTTTACGGGAAGTATCCATGCTGAAGAAGACATGTCCTGCATGCGGGATATGGTGAGTACCAATTGGTTTTATTTTATATTTTGATGTGCTTCCACTTTGAAGTCATGAATGCATGCATGACAGTGCAAAGTTCCTATGGATGTTTTGAAGCTCTTTGAAGTGACTTTGTGGAAAGGAATAAGTATGATTGTTAAAAAAACGCAGCTCTCCACTACAGTGTGTTAAAAAGTGTTTGGCATGCACAGCTGGACATGTTTGGCTTGTGCTCACACGCTGCACAGTTTGGGGGACAAAAGTTGTGTGTGGGTGGGTGAAGGAAGAATGAAGGGGGGTCGGGGGGGACTCAGTGTTGGGGACTGCCAGGCTGTCGTCGTGGAGACCAGAGGCCACAGGTGACCTCTGACCTGAGGGCTCTTGTAGGGTCCTTTAAGCGCGGTGGCTATGTGTGTGTGTGTGTGTGATGACGTAAGTGCAGGACAATGGAGACACAATAGATGTGTGAGCCGTTGTTGGAGATTGTGTGCTACGTGCCCCGTGGTGGTTTATTTTTCGTGGGGTTTGAATTCATGCAGTCAATCAGCAGTACCACATTAATATGACGCTAAACTACCGTATATGTCGTCCTGAGAGCTTAACATGCTCATCAAGGAAACATTTTGGAACATAATTGTTAAAAATAAGTAAAACTATTTCTCAAAAATAACAAATCTTGGAGTAAAACCATTAGCATTGCATTAGCATTTGGCATTTAATAAAGGATGAAGAGTCTTGAACCAGTCATGATGTGCTATATATATCACTATATTGACACTTACTATGGTACACATTATGTCATTGGATGGTCATATTACCTCGTACTTCGGTACGAGGTGCATTATTAAAAAAAAAACAACCTTAAACTGTATTATGGAAAGCAGGAAGTGAACAAATGTAACAGTTCACTATATTGACAGTTACTATGGTACACATTATGTCATTGTACGGTGCATTATTTAAATAATAAAAAAACCCAAACTGTATTATGGAAAGCAGGAAGTGAACAAATGTAACAGTTCACTATATTGACAGTTACTATGGTACACATTATGTCATTGTACAGTCATATCACCTCGTACTTCGGTAATTTAATTATTTAAATTAAAAAAAAACTTAAACTGTATTATGGAAAGCAGGAAGTGAACAAATGTAACAGTTCACTATATTGACAGTTACTATGGTACAAATTATGTCATTGTACAGTCATATCACCTTGTACTTCGGTACACCTTGTAAAAAAAACCCTGTAATCCATAAAAAAATCCATACATTCCTGACGCAAGGTATGCTTGGTAGCATACAATATTTTTGCTCGATTGCAAAATATGTTGCAGAGGAGAAGTAAACAAGGATTGCTAACATACTGTTGATACGGCGATATATCAATGTTGGATTGGACTACCCAGCATACCTTGCGGGCATTTGGATATTTCTTTTTTTAAATAATGCACCTCGTACCGAAGTACGAGGCGATATGACCGTACAATGACATAATATGTACCATAGTAACTGTCAATATAGTGAACTGTTACATTTGTTCACTTCCTGCTTTCCATAATACATTTTTTTTCTGGGATGCAGAACCAGCCGAGACAGCTGATGCAATGTCTTCATTCAGCTGTTAAACATCCCAGCAGCTCCCGTGTCTAAATGTGCGTCAGGGCTTTCTAAACACCAGCAGCTGATGAAACACATGTTGTGCCGACTGTTCGATGTCTGCTGACCACACAAATCCGAGACGTTGCATGTAATAATTGTGACTTACATATATGTATGTTTTTTTTTAATGGTTACGTATACATGAGTCCACATGAGTTCACGCATCCAACAGATGGTCCAACAGTGGCGCTCCGTTGGTTCATAGAGGTTTTCCCCTCAAGCCAGTCAGCTAATCAAAGACTAATCAGTACTTCTGCAACCCCCCCCCCCCTTTTTTTTTAGTCCCCACCTCCTGTTCCTTTCACCTCTTTTTCTCACCCTTTCTCTCTCCTAATCCTGAGTTTATCCTGGTTTTATAGGCTCTCTTTGGACCATGCCTGATCGCTCTGAGAAGACTTTTTGGGATAATTTAGTCCAGTTTGCATGTTCTAATGAATGAGACTGGATGCATGTCTTGCAAGTGTGAGTTATCTTAGAGAGAGAACACTGAAGTTAATGATTAATCCACAAATTGCAGGCGTTTCCTCATAGCTAAAGAAGGATGTTGACATTCTTTAGTTCCTTGTCTGGAGTGAAGGTTGACTAGGTAAGTGTGACAATATGCACCCTCATTTGCATTTATAAACGTTAGTTGTAGTGAGACAAGACCAGGTGACCCATAATGTTAATTCCAGATTAGCTATGAAAACATAGCAAAGTAAACAGTTGATGCAGCATTGAACAATAGTGTTATACTCATGGGACAGGCAGGACCTACTGACCTTCAGAAGGGGGAAAAGGTCTGCAAGTGCACGACAGCGGACAGACCCCTCACTGTGTTCTTTGTCCCGAAATGTCACCGACTTCAGTGAAAATCAACTCTGACAGGAACTTATTGTCTTATTATCTTATTGGGCTTTTATTGTGAAGTAAGACGCTGTGTTTACCTTTTTTTTTATTGGTCAGCTTTATCTTGCCGAGAGGTGTGCGTGCGCTCACATGCCTGAATAGCTGTAACGGTCACACTGTCTATTGCAGGGGTCTCAAAAACACGGCCCGTGGGCCAAATATGGCCCGCAGGACACTACTTTGAGGCCCCCGCCTTGATATGAAAGTTTAATGTTAGTGAGGCCTGCGCAAATGATGGATGCTGTATGGTATCATGTACCCAGAAAAAAAATATTATGTTTCATTAATGTTCATGTTAAAGGTTAAATAACTGTTAATAGTTATCCTCCCTATCCGTGTGGAAGTGGTAAGTTTTTGATATGGATGCTGTATGGTATCATGTACCCAGAAAAAATTATTACGTTTGATTAATGTTCATGTTAAAGGTTAAATAACTGTTAATAGTTATCCTCCCTATCCGTGTGGAAGTGGTAAGTTTTTGATATGGATGCTGTATGGTATCATGTACCCAGAAAAAATTATTACATTTGATTAATGTTCATGTTAAAGGTTAAATAACTGTTAATAGTTATCCTCCCTATCCGTGTGGAAGTGGTAAGTTTTTGATATGGATGCTGTATGGTATCATGTACCCAGAAAAAAATTATTACGTTTGATTAATGTTCATGTTAAAGGTTAAATAACTGTTAATAGTTATCTTCCCTATCCGTGTGGAAGTGGTAAGTTTTTGATATGGATGCTGTATGGTATCATGTACCCAGAAAAAATTATTATGTTTCATTAATGTTCATGTTAAAGGTTAAATAACTGTTAATAGTTATCCTCCCTATCCGTGTGGAAGTGGTAAGTTTTTGGCTATTTCAGTTTAATGGAAATAACTTGAAGGCTACCGCTTAGGTCGCTAGCTCTCTAGTTTGCGAGTTAGCATGCGTCTCAAGACCCTGCAGTTGCGCAATATGTTGTAAATAAAAAGAGTATAAATGTGACTATAGTCGTGTTTTGTCATGTCTACAGGGCTCTAATAATGCTTTGTTCATTTTAATCTGAAAAAAATAATTTGTCTACCCACCAACTATATGTGGTTTCTTAAGTTTTTATTATTTGCCGTTTTATTATTATTATTATTAGGTATGAATGTGAGTGTGAATGGTTGTTTGTCTATATGTGCCCTGTGATTGGCTGGCCACCAGTCCAGGGTGTAGAAGACAGCTGGGATAGGCTCCAGCATCCTCGTGAGGATAAGCGGTAGAAAATTTATGAATTAATGAATTTCCGAGAGAGGAGATAAATGATGAAAAAAATAGGATGGGTCCCAGGACAGAGCCTTGATGCATGCCTGAAATGATGGATGAGGGCTGGGCTGTGTGGGGACTTGAACCGGATGAAGTATGAGTCTACAATGTACAGTTTCACTCTTAAAATAGTTTTTTTTGTACTGAACAGCCAGGACAAAGATACTATCTCCGCCCCATTTCCAGTTTTAAGGTGTATTATTCCTAAAAATGTCTGCTCAACTTCCAAATAGTGTGACTTCCAATATAGTGAACTGTTACATTTGTTCACTTCCTGCTTTCCATAATACAGTTTAAGTTTATTTTTTCGTTTGTTTTTCTAAATAATGCACCTCGTACCAAAGTATGAGGTGATATGACCGTACAATGACATAATGTGTACCATAGTAACTGTCAATATAGTGAACTGTTACATTTGTTCACTTCCTGCTTTCCATAATACAGTTTAAGTTTATTTTTTTGTTTGTTTTTTTTTAAATAATGCACCTCGTACCAAAGTATGAGGTGATATGACCGTACAATGACATAATGTGTACCATAGTAACTGTCAATATAGCGAACTGTTACATTTGTTCACTTCCTGCTTTCCATAATACATTTTTTTCCTGTGATGCCGAATCAGCCGAGACAGCTGATGCAATGTCTTCATTCAGCTGTTAAACATCCCAGCAGCTCCCGTGTCTAAATGTGCGTCAGGGCTTTATAAACACCAGCAGCTGATGAAACAGTATATACAGTAATAGTTTTTTTTTTGTACTGAACAGCCAGGACAAAGATACTATCTCCGCCCTATTTCCAGTTTAAGGTGTATTATTCCTAAAAATGTCTGTTCAACTTCCAAATAGTGTGACTTCCATTGTATTTAAAAAGCGTTTTTCCAAGTCAAGCCGCTGCTTTATATCAAACAGACTTTTCCTTATACCGTAATTCCTGACAATGGCTCATTCCCAGCAGGACCTAATCAACTGTTCTTTCTCCAAAGCCACACAGCTTTACCCAAGTCCTGTACTGTCAAAAGGGAGCTTAAGTAAAGGAAATGAGTCTGGTCCGCTTGCCCACCTGACAGTTCCAACAGGTATAGAATCTGTAAGACCTTGTTTTTGTTTCCGTTACCGCTGACATACATTGGTGTCAAGCTGAAGGTCATTCTTTGAAGCAAGACTAATAATACGGCCTCTAATAGCAGGGGGTCTTTTCATGTACAGTATGTTTTGACGTTTGTTTGTTTTTACTAAAAAAGGTACAATCAAGCCCAGGAATGCCTTTAAAGGTGTGCCAGTCTTGGCGTGGCGCTTTATTAAATCAAGATTCCTGCATGCCCACCCATTGGTATGGAGGACCAAAACTGCCAAAATAATAAATAAATAAATACAAGTGGAAATAAAAACAAAAATGAAAAAAAAAAAAATCAAAAAATTAAATACAAAAAAAATAATATAAATGGAAATAAAAACAAAAATAAAAAAATATATACATAAATAAATAAATAGATATAAATAAACAGATAATAAATAAACAGTTCAACCCAAGACACACTTAGGACCGCCCCCTCATTTGAATAGTTTTTCCTTCTGCATTTCAAGCTGACATTGTCTGCAGCATGAAATAAATACATATGAGAGCAGAGTGCTTTTATTTATTGATTGATATGTAATTCTATTAATATATTTATTTTTGTATTTATTTTTAATTTTTGAATCTTGTTTTTATTTTTGTATTTATTTTTGCTTTTATTTATTTATTTATGAATATATTTTTTTTATTTTTGTTTTTATTTCCATTTATATTTATTTTTTTGTATTTAATTTTTTGATTTTTTTTTCATTTTTCTTTTTATTTCCACTTTTATTTATGTATTTATTATTTTGGCAGTTTTGGTCCTCCATATATTGGTGCCATCTTTAAGAAGTCAATGTAGTCCAGTGAGCTCTGCAGGCCCACAACATCGCATGCGGAGGAAGTAAAGAAGCAGTTACTCTGGGGGTTGAAAAGAAAAAAAAAAGAAAAAAAAAAACAGAACAGTGCGCTCTTTTCTTCCCTCTTCGGTTTAATTTATGTAACCTGAGATGGTGTAGAACCCGTCCGGTAACCCATCTGATAATCACACTATTGTCCAAACAGCACAAGACTTTCATTCCAAGTCAGATCCTCAGTGAGTAAACAAGAATGTTGCGTCGGTGGTGTTTGTCCGGTGAGGCGTTTGTGCGTCTACCGGACTGTCTGCCTTCAAAAACGGATCCACATGCAGGTCTTTTGTATGCGGGAACAGGCAGAACAAGTCAGACCACATGGGCCCCTAAATGAGTACACAGTGCACAAAAGAGATGAGCAGGTGCGGGGAAGCTGGAAAGTACCACGCACTCTGAACAGCACTTGGTCACCGTATTCCATACTGGCTACAAAAACACAACAATCTGCACGGATTCTATTGAAACAGCTTTAAAAAGGAGCTTAGCCTCATCTTTGCGTACATGCAAAGTCATCCTGTGGCTGATTGTGTCGGATCATGCAGTTCCCTCCCACCCATCAGTCAGAGACATAGGAAGTCATGTGACGTGATGGTCAGTGGCGGAACAGAAACATCGGCTTGGATAAGTGGCACATTCAGGTAAAGCGGTTTTTGAGATTGGCTAATAGTATCAGTATTTTTGTAAGTAACATATGCTATTTTATTGCCTGATTATGTTGCTTTTATGTATGTTTTTACATTGATGTTTTCATTGGAGTCTTGCATCTTGTTTGTTTTGACTCCTTCTATGGTCAGTCGTTGTTGTTTTTAAAAGTACTATAAAAAAAAATACATTTTAAAAGTATTACTTTTTTTGTAGAATTTTTATGTTTAAGTATTGTAGTAATTAATTAATTCATTTTCTACCGCTTATCCTCACAAGGGTCACAGGGGGTGCTGGAGCCTATCCCAGCTGTCTTAGGGCGAAAAGCGGGGTACACTCTGGACTGGTGGCCAGCCAATCACAGGGCACATATAGACAAACAACCATTCACACTCGACATAATGTTTTGATCTGAAAAATCTTATGTAACTTTGATCAAACGCAGAATTACTGCAGCTTCTGCTTGGACATTATCAACACACTGCTCCGCCATTGTCCAATTTCAGGTCAACATTTGCAATAAAAGTGTGTGTCGATGATTCACCTTCTACTTGTCCCTTCAAATGCCAAACCAGGTTTAAGCTTTAGATACCCTTCTTAAACATATTTAAAGTATAAAATGGACCTATGGACAATTCGGAGTCGCTAATTAACCTAGCATGTTTTTGGAATGTGGGATGAAAAACCAGAGTACCTGGAGAAAACCCACGCATGCACATGGAGAACATGCAAACTCCACACAGAGATGGATGGTGGAATGAAGTATTGCTTATTATTCACATTTGTATTCCAATTTATTGAGTCAAAAATACACACAAATTAAATGACTTAATACTGTAATACTGTGTTAGTTACCTTATGATATTAAGCTAAGTAAATGTACTCATATTTGTTGTGTAATCCCTGAGTGCCGTACCGTTGCAATTCTGCTTTAATGTGTGCAAATCAGCCCCCCGAGACACAGAAGATGCGCCTTTATAATCTATTGGAAACACTTATTGACATGCTGGTGAGTTGAGCATGCCCACAAGTGCAACTGTGACTAATGGATGGGTGACTAATTCACCCACAAAGAGTGTTTGTTTGTTTGCGGAGCTGAATTAGAATTAGAATAACTTGTACTTTTAAAGGCTTTACTGCAGGGGTCTCAAAACTCAATTTACCTGGGGGCCACTGGAGCTAGGGTCTGGGCGAGGCTGGGCCGCATCAGGTCCCCCCCCCCCCCAAAAAAAAACGCATTTATTATTTTACAAATTATTTTTTTCAGATTAAAATGAACAAAGCATTATTAGAGCCCTGTAGACATGACAAAACACGACTATAGTCACATTTATACTCTTTTTATTTACAACATATTGCGCAACTGCAGGGTCTTGAGACACATGCTAACTCGCAAACTAGAGAGCTAGCGACCTTTAAACGGTAGCCTTCAAGTTATTTCCTTTCAACTTAAATAGCCAAAAACTTACCACTTCCACACGGATCGGGAGGATAACTATTAACAGTTATTTAACCTTTAACATGAACATGAATCAAACGTGATAATTTTTTCTGGGTACATGATACCATACAGCATCCATATCAAAAACTTACCACTTCCACACGCATAGGGAGGATAACTATTAACAGTTATTTAACCTTTAACATGAACATTAATCAAACGTAATAATTTTTTCTGTGTACATGATACCATACAGCATCCATATCAAAAACTTACCACTTCCACACGGATAGGGAGGATAACTATTAACAGTTATTTAACCTTTAACATGAACATTAATCAAACGTAATATTTTTTTCTGGGTACATGATACCATACAGCATCCATATCAAAAACTTACCACTTCCACACGGATAGGGAGGATAACTATTAACAGTTATTTAACCTTTAACATGAACATTAATCAAACGTAATAATTTTTTCTGGGTACATGATACCATACAGCATCCATATCAAAAACTTACCACTTCCACACGGATAGGGAGGATAACTATTAACAGTTATTTAACCTTTAACATGAACATTAATCAAACGTAATAATTTTTTCTGGGTACATGATACCATACAGCATCCATATCAAAAACTTACCACTTCCACACGGATAGGGAGGATAACTATTAACAGTTATTTAACCTTTAACATGAACATTAATCAAACGTAATAATTTTTTCTGGGTACATGATACCATACAGCATCCATATCAAAAACTTACCACTTCCACACGGATAGGGAGGATAACTATTAACAGTTATTTAACCTTTAACATGAACATTAATCAAACGTAATAATTTTTTCTGGGTACATGATACCATACAGCATCCATATCAAACTTTAAACTTTCATATGAAGGCGGGGGCCTCAAACTAGTGTCGCATATTTGAGACCCCTGCTTTACTGCCATCTTTACTGCTGGGTAAGACGTCATGCTGAGCAGCCTCGGTGCTAATTAACATGTAATTACTGATTATCCCAAAGTGAAACCACATGCTTAGATAAGGAAACACAGGATGGATTAGCTGACCCTGTTGACCCCATGAAGACCGCTCATTTATTGACATTCTTTTTGTGTGTTTTTCTTTTTTTCTGAAATGCTGTCCGTTCTGTGCCTTAAACGTCCTTTGCATGTGGATGCACGTTCACAGCAGCTGTGGACTGAGCGCAACTGGTTTCGGTGTGGGTCGATGTGGGAACCACATGATTTGTGTTGTGGCAATTACAGAAGGTTGACTCCTACGTGAACTGCTTCTGGAAACAAAGAAGCTTCAGAGAAGGAAGAGGAGGAAACTCTTCCTGCTCTTTGTCTAATGATTTTAATAAGACGCTGGCTCTTTTGTCTAATCAGCTCGCACCCCCCCCCTACCGCCCCCATCATCACGCACTGATGATCTGGTTAAATGAACAGTCATTAGATGGCTCATTTTACACATATGTGGTTCCCATGGGATCATTCCTGTTTTTGATAACAGCTCATTTCTTTTGGCACATTAATAAGTAGCCAGTGAGAAATACTAAGAATGTTTTCTCTTATGACTTCACACTCTTCTCTGACAAATTCCATACAGTGCATCTTTTAAGGGGTGCTGAATGTTCCAGAATGTCTGGGGATGTATCGGTATCGAACTCGGTATCGTTATGGCACCAGTGCCGCCGTCATAAACGAGCGATGAATCGTTTAAATACAGGACCACTAACTATAAGTCTGACTTGCTGTGTCAATTTACAAAGAATTCTAAAGTCATCCCACAGCAACTTAATGCTCAAAATGTACAGGGCCCACTAACTGTAACAGTCTGACTCGCTGTCAACTTACAAAGAATACTAAAGTCATCACACAGCAACTTAATGCTCAAAATATACAGGGCCACTAACTATAACAGTCTGACTCACTGTGTCAATTTACAAAGAATACTAAAGTCATCACACAGCAACTTAATGCTCAAAATGTACAGGGCCCACTAACTATAACATTCTGACTCGTTGTGTCAACTTACAAAGAATACTAAAGTCATCACACAGCAACTTAATGCTCAAAATGTACAGGACAACCAACTTTTATATCAAGGCGGAGGCCTCGAACTAGTGTCCTGCGGGCCACATTTGGCCCGTGGGCCGCATGTTTGAGACCCCTGTTCTACAGTATGTGTGAGTGCACGTGATGCACAACACCGATGTCACGTACTCATCCTTCTGCTCCTAATGCTAATCTTTCACACACACAAACACCCGGGGGGGGGGGGGGGGGGGGGATATCAACACAAACATTCATTTAGCCCAAATCGAACCCAAGTCAGGCATGATGCCATTTCTCTGCCAAACAGTGCATGTGAATGAATAACATAAATAACACTGCTGATACATCGTTCCCAATCCGGTGCTGTTACGTAACATGATCCTAATCCTGATCAATACGGTTCGATGCCCCAGTGCAACCAGTCACCGAAAATAACCCCACACGACTCAGTGCTGCTGATTGAATTGTGTGTAAAAATCCAATACTGTGAAGTCAGCAGAGGTCGATCTACAACGGCTAACAAGAGAGGCTCCAGAGTTTGACATCTATATCAGGATTCAGGGACTTGGGAATAGTAATTAGTAAACAGCAATAGTCGTTAAAAGTGTGCTAATACCCGTCTTATCTTCTTAGCCTTTTAAGCATTTCTATTACACGATGCTATGCTGAAAATGGCTACCTGCTCACTTTGTGTTATTGATAATCAGTCATGGTGTATAGAGCACCATGCTAGTCTCAATAGCATACAACGCTGAATATAAGACGACAATTATTTTTCACTGCCCCACAGTCATTCATAACAACGCCTTCTTTGTTGTTAGCTAACAACAACCTTTTTTTGGACATCTCTACAGGTCACTACTGTATGTGAGTGATAGGGAAAAAAGCTCTGAATATAAGACAACCTGTCTTTTTCAGACTTCTTTCTCAGGTTCCAGGGTTTCCAGTTTTAACAAGCAAGCAAAACATTTGCTATAAATTGTGACCCTTGTAATTATTAGAATAGATTCAGCCTGAGAAACCCTTCTCAGCTATTTATTTATAAATTTCACGTCTCTGCACAAAACTGTGGTGCGTTCAGGTACCGCCGAACAAAGAACGAAATCTCAACGCTTGACAAAAAACATCAAAAAAACACTCACAGTGGTGCATTTATGCTGTAAATATGATGCGTATGGAATTACTTTTTTCAGATTAAAATGAACAAAGCATTATTAGAGCCCTGTAGACATGACAAAACACGACTATAGTCACATTTATACTCTTTTTATTTACAACATATTGCGCAACTGCAGGGTCTTGAGACACATGCTAACTCGCAAACTAGAGAGCTAGCGACCTAAACGGTAGCCTTCAAGTTATTTCCTTTAAACTTAAAAAAAGCCCAAAACTTACCACTTCCACACAAATAGGGAGGATAACTATTAACAGTTATTTAACATGAACATTAATCGAACGTAATAATTTTTTCTGGGTACATGATACCATACAGCATCCATATCAAACTTGCATTAAACTTTCATATCAAGGCGGGGGCCTCAAACTAGTGTCCTGCGGGCCACATTTGGCCGACGGGTCGCGTGTTTGCGACGTGTTAGGGTAATAGGAGTGTAAAGGTGACTATAGGGGTGTTATTTCATGTTTGGAGGCCTCTAATAATGTTTAAAAAAACACATTTCAACCACCGTTTATTATGTCATTGTATGGTCATATCACCTCGTACTTCGGTACGTGATAAAAAAAAAAAATTAAAAACTATATTAGGAAAGCAGGAAGTGAACAAATGTAACAGTTACTGATTGTAAAAGTACCAGATGGAGGGGTAGGATTCACACGTGGCCCAAATGTGGCCCGCAGGACACTAGTTTGAGGCCCCCGGTCTATCTCTAAGAGATGTACAGCCCTACTACAAAGATCTGAAAGCAACACGAGTGTGATGTCGTGCCGATTTAATCACCTTCGTACTGTCAACACGTCATAAAAACAGCAGACTGAAGTGCGCCGCAGGCCTGGAAGAGAGCGTTTATTTCCGATGTGAAGCAAAAGCGGCGCCGCGCTGTGTGAGTGCAAACACGCGCGGCGTGCGACCATGCGCCAACACTGTAGACGACTGCTCAGCTGCTCGGCGTCTAATTGTTTGCTAGTTATTCATTATGTATGAGAGATGCAGACAAACCCTGAAGCTACGCGTAGACGACTACGTTTTGTGTCATGTCTTACTTGTGAAATGTCACATGACTCAAGCTACATGGAAATGTGGTCAGGGATGCCCGTGGCGACACCGCACCGATGTCGTTCTATATACAATTTGGCACAAGAGATCCACTGAGGACGAGAGGCAGCCTCTTTTGGGGAGACGTGGAGCATGATTCAGTGGCGGTCCACAGAGGGGTGGTGTTAAAGCTCAAGTGTTCTCCGTGTCACAGTGTCTTCATTGATGGCGGCGACGTGAGTCACTACAGGGGTCAAAAGGGTGCTATTTGTTCATTGCTGCAGAGAAAAGCAGCCATTGAGGACTAAAATGTGGAGGCATAACACAAAATAGGGCAGTGGGTATTTTAGGGAGCCGACGGCTACAGTGGTGTTTTTATATGAGACGAAACGGTACACCGCTAGCCACTGACAAGCAAGCAAGAAAAAAAAAAATCCAAATTTAAATTTCTCTTCTAACACTAAGAAATTATGAATCAAATGATTCATTATAAAATGTTGATAAAATTGTAAATAACTACAATGTTGTACTCTTTCTCAATACATGGAGTCTTGTTGCTAGGCAGAGTTGACAAGGCTGAAGAATAACATAAACATAAGACGAAAATATGCATGTGGTTAGCATGTCCGTTAGCATGAGGCAGGCGCACACCCTGGATTGGTGGCCAGCCAATCACAGGGCACATATAGACAGACAACCATTCACACTCACATTCATACCTATGGACAATTTGAAGTCGCTAATTAACTTAGCATGTTTTTGGAATGTGGGAGGAAACCGGAGTACCCGGAGTAAAACCCACGCATGCACGGGGAGAACATGCAAACTCCACACAGAGATCGCCGAGGGTGGGGAAAGACAAAATAAGTAGCCAAAAAGTTACCACTTCCACACAAAATAAGAGGAGAACTCATTCATTCATTCATTTTCTACCGCTTATCCTCACGAGGGTCACGGGGGTTGCTGGAGCCTATCCCAGCTGTCTTCAGGCGAGAGGCGGGGTACACCCTGGACTGGTGGCCAGCCAATCACAGGGCACATATAGACAAACAACCATTCACACTCACATTCATACCTATGGACAATTTGGAGTCGCTAATTAACCTAGCATGTTTTTGGAATGTGGGAGGAAACCGGAGTACCCGGAGTAAAACCCACACATGCACGGGGAGAACATGCAAACTCCACACAGACGGTGGAATTGAACTCTGGTCTCCTAGCTGTGAGGCCCGCGTGCTAACCACTCAACCACCGTGCAACCCCAGCGTAATTTAAGTATTGGAAATTGCTGAATGCCATGCATTTCAACAAACATAACCAAAAGTGTATGACTATGCTATTTGAAATTAATGCACTATATTTTTATACATTTTTACATGATGATCATGTGACAGTACTTCCTTATAGTGTTGCATGCGGGGTTCAACACCCGCTTCAGTGACTAAATATGGTCTCCAGTCTGACTTAAGTTCTTTCCAATGTGAGGGATGGAGTGCTTAGTGGGAGAGACAACAAAGCGATGAAAAGTCTCAAACAGACCATAAAACCAAAGGGGGTTCTTAGATAAGAGAAGCGTGGAATGTTGAGCAAATCTTTACAGTATTGCTGTCCATTGACTTTACATTGAAGGGCGTTAGTGGTTGTACGGAATAACAGGAAGTACCAAAAGCGCTGGAGTCCAAAGACAGGATTTTCTCATTCTATTCAGTTAAATACCGTCCATTTCAATATCGACTGATAAGTGACTGGTTTCGCTTGTAATTGGGTTAAATGGATGCGTGCTACTTCGAGGTATTCCTGTGTAAGTCGATGATTAACTCGGGTCATTGTGATGTTTGCCGATGCTTCACCGATGTCGTCATTATTCGTTTTTGTGTAACCGAGGTCATGTTAACGCTTTGTTTGGATATCCTCATAGTTATCTGTCGGTGTCATGTGAACCCTCGACTCATGGGGTTTATAGGTAAATGTTTACTAAAGCTAATCAAGGTTGCATGGTGCGTTTCAATGATGATGTCATAAGTGTGAGATTATTTGTGGATTAAATTAAGCGAAGGCTGATTTGGGTTTTGCTGGTTTTTTTTCCAGCCTTCATGTGATCATGTGATGTAACTCAATGTTTGCCGTGTGGGAGTTTGAGATGGAACATGCACCGTTACCCCTCAAATGTAAACAAACTTTGATATGAGGGTGATCTCTGTGGGGGTAGAGGATCTAGAGCTTTAGAATTTTTTTTTTTTTTTTTTGACCTGCATGCATACACTAGTGTGAGTGAAGCATCCGTGGGAGTGAGCGTTTGGTGCATCAAAAACCCGACAAGTCCGAGCTTGTGTTCTGTGAACTATCTTTGGAATTTTTGGCTTTCTCTCTATGTTGTTGATGTTGTTATTGTGGTACTGCTGACTGACCCGTGTGTCTCTTGAGGGTCTGAAATGTCCCCCCTCTTCACGCTCGAGTGTCAGACCTCATTCCAACTATTTTCGGCGAAGTTTGTGCTTGAGAATCCACTTGAAAAGCTGCAGGTTTTGTTGTCTTTGTGGTTGTCGGAGATGTGGCAGTTGTGTGGTTTTCTCCACGAGTGTGGTCATTATGCTGAGAAGACGAGGGGCAGCTAAAATTTCCATACATGGACCATAAAGGAAACACTAGGCATTTTATTTTCCATATAATTACACCATTATAACATTTTTTCATGTCTAGGCAACGTTTGACGTATTTTAACATTCTTCACGATCACACAAGTGTATAAATAAGTTAACCCCTATTAATAATGGTAATGGTTTTATTTCATTTGAACATGCATCAGATTACAATTGAATGCATCACATAATCAGTTCACAGTTCCACATGTCCGAAAGGAGTAGGAAGAAGCAAAGCTTATTAAATCCTACCCCTCCATCTGGTACTTTTATAATCAGTAACTGTTACATTTGTTCACTTCCTGCTTTCCTAATATAGTTTAAGTTTTTTTAAAAACGTTTTTTATTTATTTATTTATTTATTTTTGGTTGGTCACACTGCCGAGTACATAGAAACACTTCCGGTTTGTGCCGGAATTAGGAGTTAATAAACGGTATAATGGCGGCACAGCGGTCGAGTGGTTAGCCTAGACCTAGACCTCACAGCTAGGAGACCAGGGTTCAATTCCCACCTTCGGTCATCTCTGTGTGGAGTTTGCATGTTCTCCCCGTGCATGCCTGGGTTTTCTCCGGGTACTCCGGTTTCCTCCCACATTCCAAAAACATGCTAGGTTAATTAGCGACTCCAAATTGTCCATAAGTATGAATGTGAGTGTGAATGGTTGTTTGTCTATATGTGCCCTATGATTGGCTGGCGACCAGTCCAGGGTGTACCCCGCCTCTCGCCCAAAGACAGCTGGGATAGGCTCCAGCACGCCCCACGACCCTCGTGAGGAAAAAGCGGTAGAAAATGAATGAATGATTGAATGAATAAACGGTATAATAGTCAGTTAGAACATGATAAAAAAGTCAATGGGGGACCTTTAACAATACATCGGATCTCATTATTGCAGGTGTACCTAATGTTGTGGCCAGACATGCTAGTTTATTGTTATTATGAGCATATGTGATCTCAGTCAGTGCTATATTGGCTTATGGAAAGCTTTACATTGTGGCAAATAGCTCCATGAATAAAAACATGAGGAGCTTTGATACAAGTCTGTTCGAGAGGACCCCGGCAAAGTGGGCCAAAGTTGCTGCTGCAGCGCTCTTTTGCTTCACTCTTTTTTTACACATTTGCATAATTGGTGAAACTGCCGAGGGCACCAGTGCAAAGCACTTGATGATGTATTCCAAGTAAGAGCCGCCAGGATGTTTGCATGTGACAGCACACGGACCAAAAGTAGGATTTGAGAGGCGGGCGGCACAATGGCTTACCTTTCATCCCTTATATTCCATTATTACCTTTGTCCAAATATTATCATGACAATGTGTTGGTGTCACATTTACTCTATTTAATCATGTATTTTATCCACCGTTGTATTGAATCCACTAAAGCAGGGGTCTCAAACATGCGGCCCGCGCAAGTTTGATATGCATGCTGTATGGTATCATGTACCCAGAAAAAATTATTACGTTTGATTAATGTTCATGTTAAAGGTTAAATAACTGTTAATAGTTATCCTCACTATCCGTGTGGAAGTGGTAAGTTTTTGGCTATTTAGGTTTAAAGGAAATAACTTGGAGGCTACCGTTTAGGTCGCTAGCTCTCGAGTTTGCGAGTTAGCATGTGTCTCAAGACCCTGCAGTTGCGCAATATGTTGTAAATAAAAAGAGTATAAATGTGACTATAGTCGTGTTTTGTCATGTCTACAGGGCTCTAATAATGCTTTGTTCATTTTAATCTGAAAAAAATAATTTGTCTACCCACCAACTATATGTGGTTTCTTAAGTTTTTATTATTGTCCGTTTTATTATTATTATTATATTTATTTATTTATTACTGATTGATTGATTTTCTTTATTCTTGATTTGTTTCTTGATTTTTTTATCTTATTTTGTGTAGAAAAAATAAAAAGTAAGATATTCGATAACAGTGGAATGTTTTATCAGAGCTTTTATTGTAGAAAATTGGAACCAAAGCAAAGTTTTTTTAATTTTTTTGTTTTTAATAAATGCGTTTTTTTTTTTGGAAAACCCAGTCTCACCCAGACCCGAGCTCCAGTGGCCCCAAAGTAAATTGAGTTTGAGACCCCTACACTAAAGGATGATGCATTAGTGTGATGTTGATGCACACTAATGCATTCACCATGCACAGTTTACTGTGAATTTACATTTTAAAAATGTGATATATCTGTGTACATATTTATACAAACACATAATAGTCAAAGTATTCCACGAGATTCCTTCATACACATTGAACATGTGATTATTATGGGATGCCGGACATTTGCAAGCAAAATAAGCTCTACAGTAGATTGAATTGCCCGTGTGGCCTGACAGGAAAGCTTTTTTTTTTCCCATCTTTGAGCTGTGCAGTTGTAACCTAGTTGGATTTGAGTTATGCAACAGGCTTGTGATTTAACATATGCTCCCTGAGCCATCACTCTCATATGCTGCGTGTTCTTTTCTGCTGGGATGGGAGAGCATTTCTGCAACAACTGCAAGTACGCAATATGTATTTTTTCAATAGCCGTGTAATGGGGGTGGGGGGGTAGGGGGGGTTAAGCTCCAGCTGGGGTCTGAGACATCTGTCTGAGCACAGCTGATGACATCCGCTCAGGGTGACGGAGAAGACAATGTGTAAATCTTTACGCCTTATTTGAAACACTCATGTTTTTGTCATCTTGACAGAGCGCCTGCCTTCCTATGTGAGCCGTGTAACCAATGGCAACCTCAGTCCAAACTCTTCCTCGTCCGAGTAAAAACTTCCAAAACCCATTCCCGGCACCGTCTTTTGCACCGCGCTGCAGCATGGGAAGTGTCGGCAGTCTGGTGGAGAGGCCGGATGTCTCTCCGACTAAAGTGAACCGAGCTGTGCCCCAAGTCAGGCCCAAACAGTCCAGCAGCCTCCTGAAGAAAGGCTTCGCTCAAAGAGAGCTCCTCAACTACCTCAATATCGCCAGGTGAGTGCTGCCCTGGAACACGGCCATGTTGTCATCACATGACGATCGCTGATGTACCGTTTTGCCCAACAGAAAAGAACCCAGAAGCAACCAGAGTGGCGGCGCCAAGAAAGACATCATCACCTCTGTTGGCGGACGGGAGGAAGAGAACCTGTATGCTCGGGTCTTCCACAAAGATGGCACTGAGATTGACTTGACAAAGAACTCACTCCCAAGTGGGGGCAAGTATGAAAAGGTAAGCAGGTTGTCTTGTGGACAAAAGTACATTTTTTAAAATTAAAAATAAATATACCTACTCGACCTTTGACAACACTGTGGCGTTAGAGGATCTCTGAAAATGAGTCGACTTTCTTCATCAAGCGTTTTAGATGTCATAAAAGTGTAAAGAGAAGTTAACCACTAAATAGTTATTAACACGATTTAAAAATACACTAACCATTTAGTGAAGTTGAATGGGAAGACTGCTGAATGCAAAGAGACTTCATTGTTAAACACTAAAATAAAACCAAAATAAAACAAAAACACTCACCCTTTGATAAGTGATGGGAACCAAGTGTTTAGAGACGTTTGGAGTCCTTTTCCTGCAGAAAGATGATCAATTTGATCAGTCATGCAAGTGTAAAAAGATGTTAACCTCTGTAAAATAAAACCAAAATAAAACAAAACCACTCACCCTTTTATAAGTGATGGGAACCGAGTGTTTTGAGACGTTTCGAGTCCTTTTCCTGCAGAAAGATGATCAATTTTTATCTCTCATGCCTATGTAAAAAGATGTTAACCTCTGTAAAATAAAACAAAAATAAAACAAAACCACTCACCCTTTTATAAGTGATGGGAACCGAGTGTTTAGAGACGTTTGGAGTCCTTTTCCTGCAGAAAGATGATCAATTTTATCTCTCATGCCTATGTAAAAAGATGTTAACCTTTGTAAAATAAAACAAAAATAAAACAAAACCACTCACCCTTTGATAAGTGATGGGAACCGAGTGTTTAGAGACGTTTGGAGTCCTTTTCCTGCAGAAAGATGATCAATTTTATCTCTCATGCCTATGTAAAAAGATGTTAACCTTTGTAAAATAAAACAAAAATAAAACAAAACCACTCACCCTTTGATAAATTATGGGAACTGAGTGTTTAGAGACATTGCAAGTCCTCTTCCTGCAGAAAGATGATCAATTTGATCTCTCATGCAAGTGTAAAGAGATGTTAACCTTTGTAAAATAAAACAAAAATAAAACAAAACCACTCACTCTTTGATAAGTGATAGGAACAGAGTGTTTAGAGACATTGTGAGTCCTCTTCCTGCAGAAAGATGATCAATTTTATCTCTCATGCAAGTGTAAAGAGATGTTAACCTTTGTAAAATAAAACAAAAATAAAACAAAACCACTCACCCTTTTATAAGTGATGGGAACCGAGTGTTTAGAGACGTTTGGAGTCCTTTTCCTGCAGAAAGATGATCAATTTAATTTCTCATGCCTATGTAAAAATATGTTAACCTTTGTAAAATAAAACCAAAATAAAACAAAACCACTCACCCTTTGATAAGTGATGGGAACCGAGTGTTTAGAGACGTTTGGAGTCCTTTTCCTGCAGAAAGATGATCAATTTGATCTCTCATGCAAGTGTAAAAAGATGTTAACCTCTGTAAAATAAAACAAAAATAAAACAAAAATAAAACAAAACCACTCACCCTTTGATAAGTGAAGGGATCCAAGTGTTTAGAGACTTTGTGAGTCCTCTTCCTGCAGAAAGATGATCAATTTGATATCTCATGCAAGTGTAAAAATATGTTAGGTGCTATAAAATAAAACCAAAACAAAACCACTCATCCTTTGATGAAACAAAAATAAACTGTGTACTCACCAGTTGTTGTGCTGAGCAGCCAGGACATGGATGTGTGTACTGTACTGCTTTCCAATGTTCCATTTTCAGCTCTATGGTTATCGTTATACATTTCCTCTTCCATCATTCTCTGCCATCTGTGGTACCATGACAAAAAAAAAAAGCCAAATGGAATATATATTAAAAAAATAGATCTATGTCATATTCTCGCATCACGTGGGTGATGGAGCGGCATACTGTGAGTTAGGACACATTAATGACTTGTCAGCATCCAATGTGGGTGTTTTATACCGATATACAGTCAGTGGCGGACTGCCAAGGTTGTTTTAAATGTATCAGTATTCCATTTAGACATCTCTGGCAGCATCCTCCGACACCCCGCATTGCCTGTCAGAAGCATCAATCAACCTTTTATTTCCGTGTTCATGGATTTCGACTCTAAGTTTGTTGTGGTCTCAGTTTATAGCAGCAATAAAATCCATCAATCGATGCAGATAAACCTGGAGGCTAAAACTGTATTGATTTAAAAATGGATGCTTTCCACGGCGATGGAATTCACTAACTCGGTTGATTGCTCTTTTTTTTACCCCCCCCCCCCCCCCCCCCAAAGGCTCGTTTGAGGTCATCCGCATTCAAACCTGTCACCCCCAAAAACTTCAGCTCCATGCAAAACCTGTATCCATCTTCTAAATCAGAGGAATTGGACCACGGTCTCTCCAATGGGCTGCACAGAGCCTATGGCCATGTCACCAAAGCCGTGTCCAGCTCCTCTTCCTCCTCATCACCCTCTCGCCATGGAGGGCCAAGCACTGGTAACAAGGTACAATGTTTCTCCTATCATTTTTTTTGCGTAAAACCGTATTTTGTGGCCCCCTAGTTTAGTGATTTTCAACCTTTTTGAGCCACGGCACGTTTTTTTACATTGGAAAAATCTTGTGGCACACCACTAACCAAAAATTTCACCACAAGCTCACACGTGCATCAATAAGTCTATAGGAGGAACAAGGCAGGTGTTGCTACACGGACCAATATTACATTGCTATGCTAGTCTTTACACCACAGACACTCCACAGTAGCCATGTTTTTACATGACCACTTTTTCTCTTTCCGAATGACCTTTCGGGAAACAATGGTATCCATAGAAAGGAATATTCCAATCTGTTGTCTACATGTGGCGTGAAAATCAAACAGAATAGTCAATAGGGCATGCCCATTAAAACGTAAACATCAACATCACGTGATACCGACTTCTTTCACTTGTTGGAATAATTCCGTATTGCCAATTTTTTCGTCTGTCCAGTCTTGAAATTTAGTTTGAATAAAAAAAACAAACTTTGCTTAAGTCCAATGCCGATTGCTGGCCTCCATTTTTAAAAGTGAAGAACGTCTGGATCTGCGTGTTACGTCATATCTGAGCATGTGCTGAAAGAACGCACCTGGGATCAATTTAAATTTAAACAGGAAAAGATCAAATTTAATATTGCTAATATTTTATAATTAAACTCAGGACATGTTTTATATAGATATAAAGTAAACCTCGGATATATCGGACTCGGATATATCGGAAATTCGTTCACAACGGACAGATAAAAAAGAACCAATTTTTCTGTAATGCATTTCCAATAAAAATTCATTGCATATATCGGATTTTTTATAACGGATTTCGCCTATTTCGGACAAAATCTCCAGTCCCATTCCAATGCATTTCCATTAAATTTCCCTCGCATATATCGGATGGCCGCATCGTGGCGCTCCGATTCGCCGAATCGTGACAGGCCGCTATACGACGTCATTTGCAGCGTTTGCAGCGTTGCCTGCGCGTCCAGGTACATTGGAAACATAGTCAAGGAAGTGCCTTTTTATAACGGATAAAATCCCATTTACGCATATACCGGATATAAATCCGATATATGCGTAAAACGGACATTTTCCGGTATACGCATATAACGGATTTCGCTTATATCGGACAAAACCAGTGGGAACAATTGAATCCGATATATCCGAGGTTTACTGTATATTTTCTTTTTTAATAAAACTGCACTTGTGAATAAAGTATAGAAGGGTTTAGATTCTGTTCCACAGAAGGCGCTAACGCACACGAAAGCTGCTTGCTAACCGCCAATAAACAACAGAAGAAGAAAAACACCACGAAGAAGAACGCAGTATGACAACTGTCCGTTTGAGCGGGTACAAGATACCTCAATCGGATTGGTTAAAGGAATATTCCATCCCTGTTCAATTCTTTCCGTTTGAGCAAATAAAGCAAATTCAATTGGAATATTTGGATCCATGTATACTATTGACATAATATTTGCAAATTATGATTATTCATTCATTCATTCATTTTCTACCGCTTTTTCCTCACGAGGGTCGCGGGGGTGCTGGAGCCTATCCCAGCTGTCTTCGGGCGAGAGGCGGGGTACACCCTGGACTGGTCGCCAGCCAATCACAGGGCACATATAGACAAACAACCATTCACACTCACATTCATACCTATGGACAATTTGGAGTCGCCAATTAACCTAGCATGTTTTTGGAATGTGGGAGGAAACCGGAGTACCCGGAGAAAACCCACGCATGCACGGGGAGAACATGCAAACTCCACACAGAGATGGCAGAGGGTGGGAATTGAACCCTGGTCTCCTAGCTGTGAGGTCTGCGCGCTAACCACTAGACCGCCGTGCCGCAAATTATGATTAATAAATGTTAATTATAAAATTAATAATAATAATTCCTCACGGCAAACCTGGCGGTTCCTCAAGGTAAAATCACTGCCCTACTTGACATTAAAGATTAGTGTAAGTGCAGCCCCCAAAAAGTGGGCGCCACAAAGCTAATAGAATTGACATGGAGCGGTGACAATAACCTTATTTCCGCCATATTGCCCCTTCTGTGTAGGCTCATTCTTCAGCGCGTGGGGCGAGCCAAGAGGATGACAATCTATCGGACTCGGGCCATAACTCCATGACCAGCCTGCCGCCATACCGTCCCCCGTTCCGCCCACACCTGGCTCACATCAGGTTGATCTCCGCTCTGTTACAACTCAAATGGTGTAGATATCGTTATGTTAACTTTTACGGCGCTTTATAGCGCATCCATGGGTCATATCAACACCATCGGTTCACTGGATCGCACCTCGTTTGGCGGCAAGGCTGTTGGCTCAGGGGGCGTGGCTTTAGGGGAGATGGCGTGTCGCAGCATGGCCACGCTGAGCCGCTTGGTGCCATACGGAGGGGAGGCGCCGCCTCCATATGATTGGACTCTCTCCATGTCTGTTGAAGAAGTGGTGAGTACTGTTCAAAAAAGCGTGTGGCACGCAGAAACCATGTCCACACTGAAAAGCTGACCTCCTCCAAGGTGCGGGATCTTGAGGAACGTCTGGTGGAGAAAGAACACGAGCTAAAGCAGATGAAAAGAAACCTGGACGAGAGCGAGGGTGCTATAGCTCAGGTGAGTCGCTCCTCAGTGTAAACATCTTGTATGAAGCCTGAGCCGCATGTTTGTGTCGGCATTGCGTGCAGGTATTTGAAGGCAAACAACGTCTGTGGGAGAAGGAGGTGGAGGAGCTGAAGCGCCTCTACGCCGCGAAGCTCCGACAAGTTTCCCAGCATGCCCAGCAATCCCAGCGAGGTCTCCAGTTGCAGCTCTACAAAGCTCAGCAGGAGAAGAACCGGCTTCAAGAAGAGCTGGATATTGGGAAAATAGGAACAAGCCAGGATGGAGTAAACAAGGAGAAGCCCATCAGTCCGACCCTGGAGGAGACACAGTGGGAGGTGTGGTCCTGAGAGACGCTTTATGACAGGGAGAAGCACTCACTTTGATGTAATTACAGGGAAGTAAGACTCATTTGTGTTCCCACCTTGAAGGTTTGCCAGAAGTCGGGAGAGATCGCTTTGCTCAAGCAGCAGTTCCGAGACTCTCAAGCTGAGGTGACGCAGAAGCTGAGTGAGATATTCCAGCTGAAGACGCAGCTGAGGGAGACGCGTATGGAGCTGAGGAACAGGGAGAGCCAGATAGATGCTCTGAAGGTCATCGTGCAAAGCTCCCAGCAGCATAGACGACCTTCTCAGAGTGCCAGTGACCACGGAAAAGGAGAGGAGATCCCTGGGGCGGGAGGTACTTTGAACTTTTTCTATTACTTAGTACTCACAAAAGTGAGTACACCCCTCCTGTTACAGAAACAACTTATATTTATGAAGGTACTTGGTTATTCTGAGTATTAAAAACGAGGTTATTACCTCATTAATGTAACCAGGTCAGCTTCAGACTGCTCCATTGGACCGGAGATGAACCGTGTGCCCATGTTCTGCTTGTAGGAGGCTGTGTGGGCCCGAATGAGGAGCGTCTGCGCGCCGAGCTGCTGCTGGAGCGCCGCCAAAGCGAGGCCCAGGCCATGGCTTTCGAGGAGGAGAGGCAGACATGGCAGACAGAAAAGGACAAGGTCATCCGCTACCAGAAAGAGCTGCAAGCCAGCTATTTAGAGATGTACCACCGCAACGCAGAGCTGGAGAGGGAGGTGTACCAGCTGAGAGTCGACCGAGAACAAGGAGGAGGAGGAGGAGGGAGCACGCATGGGACTTTGGAAAGAGAAGCGCCAGAGCTGAAGAGTGAACAGGAAGTGGAAAAACAGAAGGACACCCCATCCTCGGGTTTGCCATGGATAGACAGGATTGAATCCTCTGAAATTTAAATGACTTTTATTTTTGT
Source organism: Doryrhamphus excisus (assembly GCF_030265055.1). Taxonomy (NCBI): domain Eukaryota; kingdom Metazoa; phylum Chordata; class Actinopteri; order Syngnathiformes; family Syngnathidae; genus Doryrhamphus; species Doryrhamphus excisus. The sequence continues at coordinate 9,443,481 of NC_080488.1, read as the reverse complement.
TGACGGGAAAGACAAGGCCTGCTTGGACCAAAAATAGGAGAAGATAGAATATCAACTTTTATATTCAGGATATTGACCCAAGATATTGTGTCAAATGTTTGATACGTAATGATTGTCATCTGCTAGAATGACGCACTAACGCTGAACAATCATACACTGCAACAACCATAATGGCTCGTAAAAATAATTTCAATCAATTAAAAAGACTTGCACCTAGGCACGCCCATATAAGGACTTCTCACCAGGCTCACTGTGAAGTCACAGGGAGCTAGTGTTAGAAAAAAAACTCTCTGAATTGTATAATTCAGAACCTCCGTGGTGAAGGTGAAAGTTGGACTTACCTGGTGAGAGGCACGGTGGTCGAGTGGTTAGCGTGCAGACCTCACAGCTAGGAGGACCAGGGTTCAATTCCATGCGTGGTACTCCGGTTTCCTCCCACATTCCAAAAACATGCTAGGTTAATTAGCGACTCCAAATTGTCCATAGGTATGAATGTGAGTGTGAATGGTTGTTTGTCTATATGTGCCCTGTGATTGGCTGGCGACCAGTCCAGGGTGTACCCCGCCTCTCGCCCAAAGACAGCTGGTATAGGCTCCAGCACCCCCCGCGACCCTCGTGAGGAAAAAGCGGTAGAAAATGAATGAATGAATGACTAAAAAGAAATTTTTTGTCTTGTACCTAGGCATGCCCATATAAGGACTTCTCATCAGGCTCACTGTGAAGTCACAGGGAGCTAGTGTTAGAAAAAACTCTCTGAATTGTATAATTCAGAACCTCTGTGGTGAAGGTGAAAGTTGGTCGAGTGGTTAGCGCGCAGACCTCACAGCTAGGAGACCAGGGTTCAATTCCACCCTCGGCCATCTCTGTGTGGAGTTTGCATGTTCTCCCCGTGCATGCGTGGGTTTTCTCCGGTACTACGGTTTCCTCCCACATTCCAAAAACATGCTAGGTTAATTAGCGACTCCAAATTGTCCATAGGTATGAATGTGAGTGTGAATGGTTGTTTGTCTATATGTGCCCTGTGATTGGCTGGCGACCAGTCCAGGGTGTACCCCGCCTTTTGCCCAAAGAAAGCTGGGATAGGCTCCAGCACCCCTGCAACCCTCATGTGGAAAAAGTGGTAGAAAATGAATGAATGAGTTTGATGTATATGACTAGCACGGCCCTACTGTACACATCCTCCATTATCAAGCTCTTCCTAAATGTGAATCTGTACATAAACAAACTATTATTGTGGGAATATTGATGTTTTGACAATAACCAAAGGATTCTGAAGGGATTTAACGGCGGCTTTGGGAAGCTTGCTGTGGATTCAGGGAGGTAAGCTGTGTTGTGGAGGTTAAGTATCCGGGACTAAAGCTGTCTGGTGCCACGACTGTAACACTATTTGTATTGACATTGTGAAAATGAGAATGTTAAACCATATTTTATCCCACGTTTCTTGTCGGATTGATGTATTGATGCCACCGATTGACGCTTATTGACTGAATTTGCGGGACACTCCTAATGCATGATTTTTTTTAACGCAGGCACAAGCATTGAAATAGCAGCTGTCATTTCACTTTTCAGAATACTACTGTGACTTTTATCTGTTGTCTGAGATCAAACTGCAAGGCATATATCTGCTGCTCTGAATAAAAAATAATTTCGAGTGTAAAAAATTGTTTTTTTTTTTCCTGGAAGTCTTAACTAAAATGCCTGAGGTGGGACATCCAGGATGCACCCGAAGGCCCAGACGTCTGTTGCTCCCTCAAAGGGGCTTAAGGTCTCACAAAGTGTGCCAATAAAAAAACCAAGGACAAGCGCTTTATGGTGGAATGAACAAGAGAGCAGCAGAGGCTTTTGGAACTAATGTGGCTTTTAGAGGTTTAGCCTTGGCTGCTTATCTTGCAGAGGAGGAGGAGGAGGAGGGGGGGGCTGGATGCAACTGGAGGATCCATGCTTGCTTAGAACGACTATGAACTACACTAGGAATAAGATACGCTACTTTGATTTTTGTGGTATTATCTAGAAAAATGATTCACCGGGTCCCTACCTCGCCATTTAAAAATATTATATAAACCGGCCTTAATATAACTGCAGCGCCCAGGGGAGCTTGAATGATTTGTTAAAGTGGGATGTGAGGAGATTCCTACCTCACATGGTACAATTCCGTAGGAGGGCTGCACCACTCAATTTGCCTGCTTTTCCGGATGAGCTGCAATGATTTAAAAGCAAGAAATCAGTACTTAAAATGAAGGTAGCTCCTTGCTGTTAAAAATGATTTTGATTTTTAAATTGACAAATTTGTCATTTGTGTTATGTTGGCGTAGCTTACATACTGAAAGCAGGAAGAGGCAAGATATAATGCTGGCAGTATGTTGAAATGTCAGCAGCCCTCTAAAGGAGCAGGAGGAAACCACTGCATATTGTTCCTGTAAGGTAAAAAAAAAAATTTTTAGAACATACAAGACAGCAACAGTGACACCTTGTGGCAGAGTTCATTCATACTGTATTAGAATAGTACTACCATCTTACTGTATCATATCAACACTAACATCTTTATAAAAAAATAAATAAAAAGAATAGAATAAAGAATAGAGAATAAAGAATAAGAATAATAAAAAGAAATATTTTTCATTTTAACCCAAAAACTGAACTACTTATTGGAAAAACTATTCAACGCTTCCTTGCAATTTCTATTTAAGTTTACATAAAGTTTAACAAAAAACATTTTGCAACAATAACATATAAAAAACAGTCATTATTTTAAACAGAGGCCATGCACCGACAGTACATTTTGAGAATAAATGTGATTTACAGTGAAACTAAGAATCCCATAAAGCTATTTTCATAACTTGCCTCACATACAAAAAAACAATTGAGTTAAAAGTGTAGCTAAATTATTTACAGCTTTTCTGTTAAGTTCCACAATAAAAAATAAAAATGATACACAAATATAAAAATAACCAATGAAAAACTTATTTTCACTTATTTTCAGTAAACAGCAAAAAAAAAAAATTGTAAACAATTTCACTCAACATAATTCGGTACCCTTTGTGCACACACAAATATAAGATTTCCATCTGTAGTTTTACACATTTATAAGCCTTACAAACCACCTTGGAGTATAAAGTTTTATTTCTGATGCAAGTATATGAAACATGTCAGGATAAATATGTACAATAAAGTTGCATCACACACACACAGGAAAGCAGGAAATAAGAGAAGACTGTATAGAGAGCATTATAGGAGTCTACCTGAAGGGACCACACGACAATGCGATGAATGAAGTCGCAAACAAAGAAAGGAAAATCTTCTGAAGCTCCACACACACACACATGCACGCACACAATAAAATTAAAAAAAAATGTGCTTTGATGCATTTCAAATTAAATCCAGAGAAGCTTTGTGTAACACTGAATACGCACTATATCTAAATGTTGCATCATGAGTGAAAGCTATGCTGGTGCAGAGCTAATGAGCCTCACCCAATGATGTGAGGTGACACTGGCAACATGCATCCACATCCCTGGGAGCGTCGTGCGAGTGTTCCAAAGAATTCCACCTGTCTTATCTGTCTAATGAGCAGCTTATTCTTACCTATCATTAACACTACCTGTGTGTTGTGTCGATGAACCCTGAGGAAATAAGTTCAGGTTTATGATTTCTATTGCAAAAGATAAACCAAACCTATGAAGCATAGGTCATTTTAGAAGAATATATTAAAGAACAAATACGATAATGAGCAAACTTCCCCCAACCCCACGACGAGTAAAGCTGAATCACAACCTACAGTCACTGCAACGCAGACCATACGGCTACCATCGCATCACTTCACATCTCCAAGTCACGCGGCGTGAAAAGCATTAGGATGCCAGGCGGCGTGAGGCCGTGATTTGGCGAGCTGTTAGTCGTGTTGATTACACATGTTCACTCGGCTATTTTACATCAGCCTATCGGGGCTGTGGCGATGAAGAATGGAAAGAAAGCACATTTCACAGTAGCATACATTTTCTATTTGTTGTGTTTGTTAAATACACGTGTGGAACAAGACAAATGGCTTCTATGAGGAGGATCTTGCTGGTGCAGTTTGTCACACAAGAAAATTAAAAAAAAAAAAAAAGTTCCATCGTTCACTAATGGCTGGATCTGAGCGGCTCCACAAAATAATAGTCAGTAAAGCGCTACTGCACATTTCTTCTGAAAGGTTGTGTAAACCCACTTGCCAGTCCAAATATCATTCCAAAAAAAAAGCAGTCTTTTGTCAGATACTACTCAAACACTATAAATAATAATTTCATTTCCAAAAAAAAGTTTCAATGAATGATTCTTAGTCAGCGTCGCTTCTTAGTGAGGACATTCTCATAGCGCTCCTCGTTTTCCAATGCAGGTCGCGGTTGGGACCATTGGTTTGTACAGGGTGGCCATTGCTGTCCCATCAGCACTGAAGAGAAAACCTTAATGCTTACAAGAACGGGTCATGGGCCAAGGACAAGAGGAAAAAGGATCGGAGTAACGGGGCCCTGGAAAAGCAAGGCGTTCCAGGGAACTTAATCCTTTCTCTCTCACAGAAGGAGTGTGCGCTATCAAAAGTAGATCTGCTTGGCGTGTGAGGGATTCTGCTCCATGGGGCAGTACGGGCACTTCAACCTGGCAGGATGACAAAGCACAGCGAGGAGGTTGATACGGTGGCTCTCCGCAATGAACACACATGTGGGGGAGATTTGACGTGGGCTATGCAGTGCTAGTCCAGATGTATAATGCTACCTATGGAAAATTTGGAGTCGCTAATTAACCTAGCATGTTTTTGGAATGTGGGAGGAAAACCGGAGTACCCGGAGAAAACCCACGCATGCACGGGGAGAACATGCAAACTCCACACAGAGATGGCCGAGGGTGGGGAAAGACAAAATAAGTAGCAAAAAAGTTACCACTTCCACACAAAATAAGAGGAGAACTCATTCATTCATTCATTTTCTACCGCTTATCCTCACGAGGGTCGCGGGGGTGCTGGAGCCTATCCCAGCTGAGATGACCGAGGATGGAATTGAACCCTGGTCTCCTAGCTGTGAGGTCTGCGCGCCGTGCCGCCCACTAAACTAACTCATTCATTCATTAATTTTCTACCGCTTTTCCTCACGAGGGTCGCGGGGGTGCTGGAGCGTATCCCAGTTGTCTCCGGGCCTGAGGCAGGGTACACTCTGGACTGGTGGCCAGCCAATCACAGGGCACATATAGACAAACAACCATTCACACTCACATTCATACCTATGGAAAATTTGGAGTCGCCAATTAACCCACGCATGAAAACCCACGCATGCATGGGGAGAACATGCAAACTCCACACAGAGATGGCCGAGGGTGGGGAAAGACAAAATAAGTAGCCAAAAAGTTACCACTTCCACACAAAATAAGAGGAGAACTCATTCATTCGATTTCTACCGCTTATCCTCACGAGGGTCACGGGGGTGCTGGAGCCTATCCCAGCTGAGATGGCCGAGGGTGGAATTGAACCCTGGTCTTCTAGCTGTGAGGTCTACGCGCTAACCACTAGACCGCCGTGCCGCCCACTAAACTAACTATCAAAATTAAATACAATATGCAAATTTTGGTACTGTATATCTGATGATGTACTTAATTGCTAAATCTTTCAACATCAAAATGAGTGGCGACATACTTCCCAGCGTTGGTTAGTTTGTTGAGAGCATCTCTGGAGATGACGTGGCCGCAGATGAGCTTCATGGGGGGGTTGCTCTCTGAGGTTTGCTGTCTGAGGATGGGGCAGGCGAACACCGAGTGGTACCAGCACTTCTTGCCGAGGTCAATTTCAATCTGCATATTTGGCAGGGTACAAATTAGCCAAGAGATTTACACTAACGGACGCTAATGGAGGTCAAAAGGAACTCACAGGCAGCTCGTCTTTGTGCGTCCAGACGCCGCTGCATTGTCTCTGCTCGATCACCTGCTTGATGTTCATCAGCACAGGCAGAGCCATGCAGCCTGATGCAAAGCTGGGGAAGAACATGCGGCATCTTACATAGCTTCTAGCCAACTACCTCCATCTTAATGTGGAGGTAGAACTTATTAATATTATTATTAACTCATAGCAGAGGACATGTTCTCACCTAACACTTAGAGGAGACTCTACAGAGAGGCCCAGTAAAGCGCAGGCATCTCTGGTGAAGATATTACAAATCTCCGCCCACTGGTTGGTCTCCAGCAAAGTGCGGTATGGAGAGTTCTCGATGCCGTGACGCAGGTACACCAGACTGCCCATCAGGATCTGAATATCTGCAGGAACAACAGAGGATATGGCTGAAAATAAGATGATTAAAAAATGACATATCATACATTTCTTATGACAGAACCCAAAAACTCAGTTTTACTTGTACACACACACAGTCTGAGCTTTGCGTCATGGACAATTTTGCTAATTTGATGTGGACGTCAACTCTGAACTCGCCTCCAGTATTCAAGTGGTTGCAAGTTTCCATTTGCTGTTGATTACCAGCATTAATGGAAACAAATATTGTCACACTTTGAACCCTGCATCTTAAAATAACTACTTTCCGTGTTGCTTAGAGTGCAGCTTCAGGAAGCATTGACTTGGACATCACGTTTCAAAGTCTTATGCGGCGATTGTGGTTTGTTCTGGCAAATATTAAGTAAGTTTGATCAAGTGTAGAATTACTATAGCTTCCGTTTGGCGGTAGATCGGCACTAACAGGTGATGCAGGGAATATGGTTTATATACATGTTTCTTTACAGTATGTCAAAAAGGTTCACTGTCACCAAAATGTTTAGAAAGGCTGGATGGACTGCTGAGTGATAGAGAGACAAAAGTACCACAGAAAGCGACAATGAAAGAGAGAGACTGACAAAGTGTGTGACGAAGGACTTATGAGACTGTTCAATTCTGATGCTAAAGAAGACTATTTTAATGGTTTTAGTTCCTAGGAGGAGAATGAAAACGAGGAAGATTGATATTACAGTAAACCTCGGATATATCGGACTCGGATATATCGGAAATTCGCTCACAACGAACAGATAAAAAAGGACAGATTTTTCTGTAATGCATTTCCAATAAAAATTCATTGCATATATCAGATTTTTTATAACGGATTTCGCCTATTTCGGACAAAATCTCCAGTCCCGTTCCAATGCATTTCCATTAAATTTCCCTCGCATATATCGGATGGCCGCATCGTGGCGCTCCGATTCGCCGAATCGTGACAGGCCGCTATACGATGTCATTTGCAGCGTTTGCAGCGTTGCCTGCGCGTCCAGGTACATTGGAAACATAGTCAAGGAAGTGCCTTTTTATAACGGATAAAATCCGATTTACGCATATACCGGATATAAATCCGATATATGCGTAAAACGGACATTTTCCGGTATATGTATATAACGGATTTCGCTTATATCGGACAAAACCAGTGGGAACAATTGAATCCGATATATCCGAGGTTTACTGTACTACTGTTTCACAAGCTGTGGTACACACATTGTCCGGCACTGTTGAACTAGCCGTATTACATACACTTTTTTTAAAAAAACGCATTTATTTAAGTAAAAAAAAAATCTTTGTGTACGAAATATCCCATGTTTGTGAAGTGGACAACTGCGGCTTGGTGTATCTTATATACTGGTGTGTTCTATAGCCTGGAAATTACAGTACTGGGGAAAAAAATGGGAAAAACAAGGCAGAAGTTCACTGCCAAAAGTACCACAGAAAGCGACAATGAAAGAGAGAGACTGACAAAGTGTGTGACGAAGGACTTATGAGACTATGTAATGGTTTTAGTTCCTAGGAGGAGAACGAAAATGAGGAAGAATGATATTTTTGGTAGACTACTTATCCGGCACTGTTGAACTAGCCGTATTACATACACTTTTTGGAAAAAAAAAGTGCATTTATTTAAGTTTTTAAAAATATTTAATATATATGTTGCAAAGTGGACAACTGCGGCTTGGTGTATCTTACATACTGGTGTGTTCTATTGCCTGGAAATAACGGTACTGGGGAAAAAAATGGGAGAAACAAGGCAGAAGTTCACTCTCTTTCACTCCAGTGTTTACCTCTCTGGTGCTGAGAGGCAAAAGGCTGGAAGTGCCTGGAATACTGTAGCGCCTCCATCTGGTTGCTAATGCCACCACTCAGCAGGCTGATAAAGTACAAGCGATGCAATTTAAACTCTAAACTGCTGTTGAGGTCCAGAAGACGCTGTCTGTTCGTCACTGCCCACCTAGAAGGGGTCAAAACACGGACGATTTTAGTCATAAAAGACAACAATTAACATCACGTTAAAGCAGACATACTCAAGTGCCGGCCTCAGGTTCTGCATCCTTAATGCTTCAAGGATCCTGTTGAGCTCAAGGAAAGGCTGCTTCATGCTCATATCTATAACCACACCAGATTCCTAGAAAACAATACATTTTGGCTTATTAAAATAATGCTTGTGTAAAATACATTACCCTACAAAACTTTTAAAAAATTACCTGACAAAGATCTTCTGCTACACTGAGCATGCCTTGTCTGTACAAGTGTTCCACTATGGTTTCACTCAGGTGTTTCTGTCTATCTGGGGTGTCCCAAACCGTCTCTGCAACCACAGCACTAATCTCTGCATCAAAGTTCTGCAAAGACAGAGAACACATGTCAGGTACAGTATCTGTGCTGGCTCCAAGTGTAACAAAAGGGCTAGGTAGGTGGGCAAACTTTTTGACTCGCGGGCCGCATTGATTTAACAAAATTGACAGGGGGGGGGGGGGGGGGGGGGCAGACTATATAGTATTTTACATGCAACAGTCCTATTTTTACGCATATTTTACATGTAAAAGTGTCATGCGATCTGCTATATGTGCACTTTGAAATCATTTATTTGATGTAAAGTGTGTTGGAAATTAAATGTATTATTATTTTTATTATTATTGTCTTTATTATTACTATTTTATATATATATTATTATATTAGATTTGTTATTATTAGTTATAGTAATGTTATTATAATTATATTATTATTATTATTATTAATAATAATAACAATAATATTACGACTATTATTATATTCATATTATTAACAACAATATGAATATAATAATAGTAATATTATTATTATTAACAACATTCTTATTATTATTGTCATTATTATTTTTTTTTTGTGCTTGTGTTACTTTTTCCAGGAGCATTTTGTAAACAACAGACCACATCAAATAACGAAATTGATAAAGCAGCTACCTCAACCATCAAAAAAACAGGCGGGCCATATTGAAACACTTGGCGGGCCGCATGTGGCCCCCGGGCCGTAGTTTGCCCACCCCTGGGCTAGAACATACCCTGTCGATGGCTTTGCCCACTTTGGAGACACTGCCGTGGATGTCCTTATGTCGAGAGGCTAACATCTGCACCGTCTCCTTGATATTCTTACAACACTGAGCCATAGTCTGAGACAGGACAGATAAGTCTCCATCTTGGACTCCTGATAAAAATAAAAAGTCATCATCAAGACAAATGTCTAATAATTGAATCAATCCATTTTTTCCTCACCAAAAGCGACAAGCTGTCCTCGTATCTCACAGACGCTACGCAGGAGCTCGTCCAGCCTCTCTTCAGATTGGTGGCCGTACATGACGAAGCGATGGAGCACTTTCTCCAGCTCCCGTTCCACACATGCACACTGTTCCATGATTCACACTGGGACACACACCCACACCCACTCACAAAACACCTAAATGGGAGGCATAGATAAATACATGTTACCTTACTAACCCTAATAAGATGATGCTTTTTCCTTGAAAAACTCCAAAAACAACAGGTTGTCTTTATATTTGGTGTAAATGCAAACCAATGGGTGATGTCAAAAGTGGGTCTCACTCACACACAGCAGTGACTAATAATAATAATAATAATACAAATAAACACGGTATTTATGTTATAAAAAAACAGGTTACTGAAATTCTTTTAATTTTTACTCAAACACTGAATTAGAAGAAACTAAATTTAAACACGACAAAAAACCAAACGAGAGACTTCTAGCGTCCAGAGGAACTACTGCAGTCTACCGGAAGGCCTGGTTAATGTTGAAGTCACACTATATTATTATTTGAGGCCTGGTGTTTACTCATGCCTCAAACAGAGGGAAATCAAATGTACTCATGATGTAATCTACGATAAAACAGCACGCTTATTAGTTTTCCCGTAATCACAATCACTATAAGGCTAATATCCCAATGTAGTCTATTGTTTTCCAACTGTCTAGGCTACACACTTGCAGAATGCTAGCTAACAAGAACGTACCCTGTATTTTGATTCCGTAGCTTTATTATAATCAAGTATAAATTGACATTTGCAGATGTAATGTCCACCCCAATGTATGCAGCGTTTCCACTATAAACACGGATATAGTGAATTTGACCAATTATCCTGTCGCAGAGATAGCGTAAACAAACGGTATCACCGCTAACGGTTAGCTACAGCAGCTAGCCGCCGCTCACTAGCTGACTTCTTCGGTTTTAGCCAGCTGCTGATCGCCTAGACAAGGCCCAAATTGTTTCGGAGGAAAATGACAACACACCAGCTTTGTTTCTCAGTGCTTTCCCGTCATTTAACATATGAACATTTAGGACTGAATATTCCCACATATTAAAACTGAACACACTTACCTAGCTTGAATAGTTAGCAAACATTAGCGTTAGCCACTTGTCAGCAGTTGAAAGCAGTCGTAATGCGGATGTTCCTGTGTCGCATCATCGTTGGCGTGATCACTTCACAATAAAAGTATCCATCTGCCACAATAAAATTCACCCTTTTTAAAAATGTGAGTCAAATCCCCTTCCTGAGTTCTATGATTAATTTACTTGTTTATGTCCTGTACAGCTATGAAATCTACGTGATAAAACCTCAACATAAAATACTACCATCATTATCATCATTGTAATTATAATAAAAAATACTATAATAATAATTATTACATTTATAACATTGCATAAATAATATAGTGTATTATATTTAAATGAACTGAAATATGCTGCTGAAAATCACCTCTTTCATCTAAAATAATGAGAAGAGATCTGATGAATCTAAACCAGGGGTCTCAAACACGCGGCCCGCGGGCCAAATGTGGCTCGCAGGACACTAGTTTGAGGCCCCCTCAAGTTTGATATGGATGCTGTATGGTATCATGTACCCAGAAAAAATTATTACGTTTGATTAATGTTCATGTTAAAGGTTAAATAACTGTTAATAGTTATCCTCCCTATCCGTGTGGAAGTGGTAAGTTTTTGGCTATTTAAGTTTAAAGGAAATAACTTGAAGGCTACCGTTTAGGTCGCTAGCTCTCTAGTTTGCGAGTTAGCATGTGTCTCGAGACCCTGCAGTTGCGCAATATGTTGTAAATAAAAAGAGTATAAATGTGACTATAGTCGTGTTTTGTCATGTCTACAGGGCTCTAATAATGCTTTATTAATTTTAATCTAAAAAAATAATTTGTCTACCCACCAACTATATGTGGTTTCTTAATTTTTTATTATTTGTTGTTTTATTATTATTATTATATTTATTTATTTATTACTGATTGATTGATTTTCTTTATTCTTGATTTGTTTATTTATTTTTCATCTTATTTTGTGCAGAAAAATTAAGATATTTGAGAACAGTGGAATGTTTTATCAGAGCTTTTATTGTAGAAAATCGGAACCAAAGTACTGAAAAAGTTTGTATATTTTTCTGTTTTTAATAAATGCGTTTTTTTTTTTTTTTTGAAAACCTGATGCGGCCCAGCCTTGAGTTTGAGACCCCTGATCTAAACACTATTTCACAATGAATATATATAGAATTAACGATAGAAACTGATCCAACACCGTTTATATCATTAAGCAATACTACCTTGCTCTAAGTTGACATCAAGTCTCATTCTGGCAAGTCACGCTATAAATGTGCATATGTTATAAGAGTATACCGGACCCAAGATGTAAACGTTATAGACTGCTGAGTGAAATGGGCAAATGAGTAACTTTAACCTTGGCTGCAATCAAATATTTTCCATTAGCGTATACTGAATGATGTAATAACGACTGAGAATTAATGTTGATCTCATGCGGTATTAGAGCAGAGACAGTTGGCTTATCCAAACTGACCAGCGTCAGACAGACATGTCCATGGCAGCCTTATGTGGCTTATTTCTGTACTACTGCCAACTTTAATGAATAAGATGAGCACACCGGTGCAGTGTTACATACAGTAGAACTCCAAATGTGTTTTATTGGCTGTAGTCAAAGATTCGGTCATTAAGATCTGCAAACATGCAGGGTACCTTTCTCATGTTATGTGACCTGTCAAAGTTGGATGACCTTTGACCTGTTGTCCCCCATTAAGCCCTTACTATGAATACACATATATATTTATATTTCAACTGTTGTAAGACAAAACTCATAATATAAAAGTGACTTTAACAATAAGTGGTTTGTACAATGTGCTTTGTATTATTTGCCAACCTGCCCGAGCAAAGCACCAAAGCTATTGCTATCTTCTTCTGATAGTACGGTTCCAAAAATAACTCGGCCCCTGTGACTGAGCTGGCCCTAAGTGTCAGATTCCAGTCCCACTCATCCGTCCCGGCTGGATCAGCACCTGCTTCTAAGTATAAACCCACCCAATGCCAATGCCCACTCTGCTCAGCTCAGGGAAAGAAAAGTGAGTAACCAGGGTGGACTCACAAGGCGCTTATGACCAAGGCCGATTCAAAAAGGGAGGGGCAGAAATGGAGATGGGAGCACCAGGAGGATGCAATGTGTCCACAGTGAGAGATGCCCCGTCTTTGCCTTTTTTTATTGAAGCCTGATCCGTGCCACTGCTTTGGGACTCTGAAGCAGTGAAGCTCAGTCACATTGTGAGCTACAAAGCTGCTCGCTCTTGAAGACTTGGGGAGTGCTGTGGATTTAAAAGACTCTTTTTTTTTGCCATAAAAATTTGCCATATTGGATAAGACTCATCATACGCCGCAGGTACAGTACCGATTATTCTGTATATATTAATTAATGTGTGAACATTTTTTCCATTCATTCTTATAGTAAGCCATAGGGAAGCACATTTTGTGATTATAACCATAGAAGAAGTTATGTTAAATTAAGTTAATTTAATTTTACCATATCACAATTTACTTTTATGCTATTTCAAGGCAATTTGATGGTGAAAAATGTGATTAAAGACCAGGGTTCAATTCCACCCTCGGCCGTCTATGTGTGGAGTTTGCATGTTCTCCCCGTGCATGCGTGGGTTTTCTCCGGGTACTCCGGTTTCTTCCCACATTACAAAAACATGCTAGGTTAATTAGCGACTTCAAATTGTCCATAGGTATGAATGTGAGTGTGAATGGTTGTTTGTCTATATGTGCCCTGTGATTGGCTGGCGACCAGTCCAGGGTGTAGAAGACAACTAGGATAGGCTCCAGCACCCCCCCGCGACCCTCGTGAGGAAAAGCGGTAGAAAATGAATGAATGAATGAGTTCTCATCTTATTTTGTGTGGAAGTGGTAACTTTTTGGTTACTTATTTTGTCTTTCCCCACGCTCTGACATCTCTATGTGGAGTTTGCATGTTCTCCCCGTGCATGCGTGGGTTTTCTTTCTTCCGGTTTCCTCCCACATTCCAAAAAACATGCTAGGTTAATTGGCGACTTCAAATTGTCCATAGGTATGAATGTGAGTGTGAATGGTTGTTTGTCTATATGTGCCCTGTGATTGGCTGGCCTCCAGTCCAGGGTGTACCCCGCCTCACGCCCGAAGACAGCTGGGATAGGCTCCAGCACCCTTGTGCGACCCTCGTGAGGAAAAGCGGTAGAAAATGAATGAATGAATGAGTTCTCCTCTTATTTTGTGTGGAAGTGGTAACTTTTTGGTTACTTTTTTTGTCTTTCCCCACCCTCGGCCATCTCGACCCTCGTGAGGAAAAGCGGCAGAAAATGAATGAATGAATGAGTTCTCCTCTTATTTTGTGTGGAAGTGGTAACTTTTTGGTTACTTATTTTGTCTTTCCCCACCCTCGGCCATCTCTGTGTGGAGGAAAAAGCGGTAGAAAATGAATGAATGAATGAAAATGTGATTAAGTATTACTATTATTACAGTATTGTTGAAGTTATTGTACAAAGTCAATAGTATTATTCACTATTATGGGTTATATGTGAGTACCGTCTAGTTGACCCTATTTCATTTCAGGAACGGAACAAAGAGCAGGACTAGAAGAGCGGCAGACTTTGGCACTTGTGGACGAGTGATGGACAGCTGGACTCTTCAAGGGGACAGCTACTCCTTCCTACGCAGTGCCCCCCGCACCCCGTATTCCTTGTGTCATCGGGACGGCACCCCGAACCACGTTGAAATATTTGACATCATCACTTCTCCTATCCGACGTGGGTCCATCTCTGAGACCACTTGTCTGTGTGACATATTCGGGGATGATTCTGAGTCGCCTTCACTGTCCAGCAACGCTGCCGTCGAGGCATTTGTCCATTTGGCATCAACAGCCGCATCACTGACGGTGGATGATCTGAACGATTCTTCAGGTTCGTACCACACGGCGCCGTGCTCCAGTGAAGGAGAAGAAGGGCTTGACGACCAAACGGAGAGGATTCATAGCCCTCCACCGCAGAGTGAGACCAACATAGCGAGCTCTGAACTTTCTAAAGATAGTAACTCCACTTTTGAGTCGAAAAGTAAATCACCCGTGCCTGAGATTAGCGCTGAAGTTGACAGCACTGTTTTTAAGGAGAGGACACCCTCGCCTGGACAAAAGAGTCCCTGTTTGAATTCTGTTTGTGTTGAGCCGAGATGTTCACTCTCAGAGCTTCATCCAGAAGAAAGTAGAAATCAATCGTTAAGTCAGAGTACTTCCCCTGCATCTATGAACTGCAATATCGCATCTTCTTCTGAATCGGTGAACCTCCAGTCCGAGGATTTCGAAGCAGAACCTACTGATGTTTCTTCTCAAGCTGGATTCGACCTTCCGTGTTATTCTCCTTCATCTGTTCATAGCAAGTCTGGACATTCTGTTCTAATTCCAGGATTGAATAATAGGCGTTCCTCACCCGATTCTCCATCATCGTCCCCGTTCCCTGAGCTGAAAGGAAGAGTGTCCCTACCTGATCTTATGAGCAGGGGTTCTACACCTGATATACAAGTCCAAAACCCGATCCAAACCTCGGAGTCAAATGAAGATCTCACCAAAGAAAACCTGAACGGAGGTTTGGAAGCGGATATCGTCAGTGCTGCGTCAACACCTGCCCCCCGATACACGCCCCCCTCCCCTGTTATTGCATTAATCCAATCCAATGAGAAGAGTGTTTTTCCTGAATTAAAGCAAACCTCTCCATCACCTGACCTCCTGGGTGTTCCATCAAGAAATTCCTCACCTGGAATCTTCAGGCCGAATTCGACATTTTCTGAAATAATCACCCAGGCTTCTTCACCTGTGGTCAGCTATAGTTTATCTCCATCGCCTGGAATTAGAAGCACATGTTCTTCCGTTGAAAGTACACACACGGCTCCTTCACCAGAAATCCGCATCACGGCATCTTCACCTGAGATCAAAAGGAAAGAATATATCTCTGAAGAGCACACAACACAAGATTGTTCTCTCGTCGAGTCATCAAGGAGTACTACCTCCTCCACTCATAGTACAGAGATTCCTTATTCTGGAATATTCCGTACACTCGAGTCGGACAGGACACCAGCGTCTCCTGACGGACAGAGCACCGTATCAGGCTTCATGTGTGCTGAAATAATTCAGTCCAGATCTGAAACATCTTCGCCTCAATCAACACGTCACACTCCATCACCTGAGTTGAGGTATCAAAGCCACGGTTCTTCACCTGAGCACAGAAGTCGAGATCCATCACCGGTGCAGAGATACAATCAGTGTTCACCATCGACCGTTTCACCTGAGCGAGTTATCATCTCCTCACCTGATGTTCCGGAAACACAGAACCACATTGAGGTGGAAACATCTGAATCGGACAAGGTAGAAAAATCACATCTAAATAAAGTCAGTTCACATGGTGTGCAATTTCGGTCACTAGTGTCTAATTCACCTTTTTTGGCTAAGGAAAAATCGGACAAATTATTGATTCACCAAAATCCAAAGAACAGAATTAGAATAAACGAGGAAAATCCAAACTCTTTTAATGGTTCTGCTATGGAAACCAATTCTATTCCGGTTCGTTTTCTTCTCAGCGGTACAGCCGACAAATCTCTACTCAGAGAAGAAAAACGACTAAATCAACATACGCATCATTTATTGAGGTCCGATAACAAACGGTTACACTCTGCGGCGGATCATTCAAGGCAAAAACTCGGAGCGAGATTTGCACAAGATGTAAACGGTCGGAAAACTCCTTCCCCGCCGCTAACCAGATTCACGCCTGTACACATTATAGCCCCGGAGAAACCACGCAGACGCTGGCAGAACAGAAGCCATCCTGATTCTGTAGCATCACAGAGTGGTTATTTAAAGGCTGTGACAAATACGGAAAACCCCGCTGATAATAATAATCCGCTCCACGGCGTCACACCCGGGAAGCAATCGGAGATAGAGAGGAAAATACAGCTGGAAGAGGAGAGAGAAAAGCGATTGAGAGACATGGAACGAGAAAGTCAAAGGGAGGGTTGGGAGGAGTGGCAAAAGGATGCCGGTTACAGAGAGGAACAGGTTGAGCTGTCGTTCAATTCCCGAAATAGAAAAGGCCCAGCGAGTCGCGGTCCAGCCCCCACAAGCAGAGAGAGTCGTCAGGGAATGCCAACCGTGCATTCCTATTCAGAGAGCGTTCCTACCGCCAGACAGCCACAGGAACAGCAAAGTCTGCTCAAATCCGCTTCCCAACAAGACAAGAGTATTGGTGGTGGTCCGATTAGGCGACTTCAGCCCCCCGCACCGCAGAACAAGATCAGTGCTCGATCGATCCGGAGTTCGAGCTCCAGTATGGGAAGTGAGTTGGACGAAGCGGACAATGAAGTGAAGTGGCTCACAGACGTGGCTTTTCGGAGCCTCTCCAGCCCCGAGTTAGATTATCTCGACATGTACAACTCCAGCCACCGATCATCTACCAACATCTCACAACCGTCGACTCAGGAGAGCCCGGCGGGGGTCAGCAGCGCCTGGCCGACTTATGCTGACTTTCGGGGTTCTGCTTCCAAGCTGGATAACGACGAGTTCTCGTTCCAGCAACAGCTTCTCCACCATTCGGACGAAATGGATCCATCACGCGGGAACGAGATGGGAAGCTTCGAGTGCATCGATGTAGCGGTGGAAAGAGAAGACTCCAGGAAGCTGAGAAGAGGAGTACCAAAGAGACAAATCCAGTTGAAGAGAAAAGAAAGTAAGGATGAAAACAGGGAAAATAACAGTCCTGGAATTCCCGTCACGGAGAACAGCGCTTCACTAGAAAGGCATTCCCGGGAGGCATTCCTGAGACAGTACAGTACACCAGCAGAAGTCCAAGAATCTTACACTGCTGAGCTTTGCACCGGTTCCGAGTTCAATGAAAGAAAAAACAAACTGCAGAAATCAGTTTCTCTGGATGAAACATCTTCAAAGACCAAGATGGCAACTTGCCTTATAAAAAGCGTTCTGTCGAAGAAGATGCAAGGTGCTGATAAACAACCTGATGAACCTGATGGAGAGGAAGTGAACCCCGGTTTTGGAGAAAACAACACCATCGAGGACCCGTCAAAAGATCCTGACGTGAAAGGAGAACAAATCCAAAGAGATGTCAGCGACAAATCCAACCGACCAAGTTCTGATTCTCCAGATGGGAATAAAACCTCACAAACATCTGAAATCAGATCTCAAAGAAAAGATGGAGATGACAGGAAAAGATGGCAGGAGAACGAGGGAAGCAACTCAACAAATTCCAGGAACCCAGAAGCTCCTTCTGCTACCAGGATAACCAACCAACAACTGGAAACACATGAACGTGAACTTAAATGCGGCGAGAAAAAGAAAGCGTCCCTCAATGTCTGCCTTACACCCGAGGCAGAAAAAAATCTCGAAACATCTCCACCGGATTTCCAACAACAGAATGAAAAAATCCAAGAGCCTAATGAAGATCTAAAAATGGAAGAAAACAAACAAAAAGGCCCAATCCACAAAGTCAGAGATGTTCGAAGGCTTGTCAAGAACACATATAATCTGTCCTTCAAAGCGCCCTCAGATATTAATGAAGACAAAAATGATAATTTGAATAAGAAAAACGAAAATGAAACAAAAGATGATGAGATACGAGGGGAAAGAACAAACAAGTCCATGACGGAGAAGAGCGAGGAACCGAACATGGAAGCAAACGATGAAAGTCCACCTCGGCAGAACAAAGGGAAGCCTTCATCTCAGTTACATCCGATGCAAATACAATGCAAGGCGGTTTGTTGGAGGGATGACAAGAACAAAAACCATAAAGACTTCGGTGATACTAAGACACCGACGGAAATCGAACAAGGGACACAAGAACTACCGGTTAAGGAAGCAACTACCAAGACTTCTAATATGGAGGCAGAAACATTGAAGGAGATAAACGATGACACGGTGATGAGATCAGATCCAAAACCTCCCAAGCTTGGAAGTCTTCCCAGTAAGGAACGAGAAGTCTCCACTGCCGTTGTGTTGATTCGGGATGGATCCAACCAGGCAAAAACTAGTCAACCACTAAATCAGGAAGAGCTGCAAACATCTCCGCAGGTTCTAGCTTCCTCATCTTCACCTGAAGTCACAACATCTGGAGGTGTCCCAAGTCCCGGTAGTCATTCAGTGTCCATGTTATTAAAGGAGAAAGGCTACCAAGCTGATATTGGAGCAATGGTGGCTGAAAGTCGGAATTCTGCAGAAGGAAAAGATGCCCCACGGAAGCACGTTAATTGCTTAGAAATCCCACTTCAGACCCCTTCAAATGAACCCCGTAGAGAGAAGACATTCTCTTCTTCATCCAGTATCTCCAGCCCGTTATTGTCATGTGACCATACGGATAAACCACCCAAGAACCAAGGATCTCAAGGATCTCCACAGGATCAACTTCCGGTTCTAAACAAACAAAAACAACATGGAGATTTTGAAGCGGTGAAAAGACAGGACCCCACTTTCCCTCCGAGGTCCCCCGCCGTACGACGATTCAGACCTCAGCCCATCGAGGTCAAGTCCCTTTCGAAAGAGACCACCACGAAACGAGAATCGAAAAGCAACAGGTTACAAACCATAGAAGTTAAATCTATTGCAAAAAATTCGGAAAAACCGATTGTACCTCCGAAACCGATGTGCAAGTTCAAACCTGCAGATTTTGGCACCAAGACCGGTGACGTTCCAGCGAGCTTCAAATGCGACGAGAGACCTCAAACAATTGTAGTGTCATCTCCGACCATCTACAGGAAGATACCCACTGAGGCCACGTCAACGTCAACGTCAACGTCAACGTCAACGTCAACGTCAACGTCCAACCAAATGAGGAAACTTGCAGTGTCGACCGTATCCAGCATCAAACCCCCGTCAAGCAAAATAACAACAACAAGCATCTCAAGCATGGTAAACCAGTCAGGAACCGAAGCTTCTAAAGACATGGGTGAGGAGCAGCACCCACGGGCGTCACCTGTGAGATCGGCGAACGCTACATCAACAAATGATTCTGATCTTATTGAAAACCAGAACCGTGAAGGTCCACACACAACTGAAGCAGCGACGTCGACAACTTTAAGCTACGCCAAAGCTTCTTCTGGTGTCTCCACAACTGGATACCGGAGATCATCGTCCAGCGAACGCACCCAAAGGTTTTCCGATCGTTTTAATACCTCAGATGATCCTCCGAGTTACGACGAAAGAGAGAGCTTCAGTCCCCTTATGCCGGATTTAACGCCGAGGAGGTCAAATCGCTATCAGAACCCCGCCCACGTTCCTTGTTCCTGTACAGTTGGCTTCCCACCTCCACCTCCACCTCATCATCATCATCATCATTACCACAGTCCTCACAACGTCACCCCACCAGCACCTCCAGCACCACACTCCCCAGGTCATGTCATACCCTACCAAGCCCCGCTTCGTCACCACCAATGCAGACCTGATCCTCAGAGCTTCCAAACTAGCTCATCACCCAAGTCAAGTCCTCATGGTCCAAACCAGCCCCCCACTATTTACCAGCCGCTTGACCCCAGGCGGCTACCTCCGCACAGATCCCCCCAACAGCAGCCTAATTATGGTGATTCTGGGCACAGTCACTCCCCTGGTTTGGGTCCCATAGACCCGCAGTATCTGTATGGATCCGAGTATGGAGGTGACAGCTCCAGTTTGTACTCAGACAGCAACTACGGACAGACACCTCGTAGAGTTCTACTGGATCCAGAAACTGGGAAGTATTTCTACATCGAGGTTCCTATGCAACCTTTAAGGAAGATGTTGTTTGACCCAGAAACCGGACAATACGTGGAAGTTCTCATCCCTCAGCAAGCCATGTCTCACTCAGGTTTATATCCTCCGTCAGCAGCTCCGTACTCATCTCTCCACAATCCAAATATGTACGGGTCTACTCCACAATACATGCCGTACAATACGGCTCCCGCTCCACATGCTCAGCATCAACCGCCACGATATCCTGATGCGTCCGCTACGTCATCAATGCACCCAAATGGGCCCAGTAGCAGCTTCAGGAACTGTTCCGGTCAGGGGTCAAAATCGGAACCGCAAAACCATCCACCGCTGGATCAGAGCTACCTGGATGGTATGTATTATGTTCCCACAGGGATGAACACGAGCTCCAATGCTACCACTCCAGTCTACTACCATAAACATCCAGCCAGCCTCCCCCCATCGGGGGGGAAAAGGTCCTGAAATAGAGGACCCGAGCCGTCTTCCTGGAGCCTGTGGAGTTTTAAATACACGCTGTATAAAAAGGGGGGGCGCCTAATGTTAGCTTCTAATGTTATTTGAGTTTTCATGTCGCAATTGAATATGCTTGTTGTTTATGTTCTGCTGCTACTTGCTACTAACAATACAATAAAAAAAACAATTATTGGCATAAATATAAAAAATACTATGTTATACATATCTGAATATTCATATTTTATCACTTTTGATACTAAAAAGTACACTTGCAGGTCATGCAGAAACATTAAAGAAGTGGTTGCAATTGTGTGTACTTTACAAGAAAATGTGCCCAAAAAACTTGAAACTGGCAATGTATAAGTACTTCGGTTACTTTGTCATTGTATTTCTTGAAAAAAACTGCATTTTGTGTACATGATGCCAATAAAGTTGTCGAGAAAATGTGTTTTTTTTTCCCTTTTTCTAACTGATTCTTGTAGACAAAGAGTGACCACTATTATATACAGTGATAAAGTACATACAGTATAAACGCAGTACATATACATATTGTGTATGCATAGTGGTATGCTTTGTTTCGGACATGTTTAACAATTAGTACAATGTTTTTTTTCTTCTTCCATAAATGTAATTGTAAGAAAGACTAAAGATTAATTAAGATTAAGATTAATTAAGATTAATAAATAAATGCTGAATGCTTAATCATTAACCTATTAATTATCATCAGTCAATGAACTGTATTGCTTTGGCATACATGCTTCTCCTGTTGAGATGAATAATTAATTACATTAATAAATGTACCAGATACAAGATTAAAAACAAAACAAAGAAATATGGTTCAGCAAATTTAAATTCTATACATTTTAAGGTAATATAAGACCTAAAACTACAACATTAAAATGTGTACATATTACATAGTACGGTATTACAAATGTATATCTATGACATATATAATATAGAGCACATACAGTGTCTATCATGCAGGTGTTATATTTGCATATGTCAGTGTACCACATTGACCACTAGATGGTGCCATATCCCAATAGATCTCAGCACTGTAGTCATGTCCAGTAACTCAAAGCAAAGCACTCTTTTAATTAGGTTTCCCTAATTAAAACCTCACCCCGATTATTAAAAGCAGAGCCATGTTGTTTGTACGTAATAAAAAACTTCACTTTGAAGTGAGTGGCAGTAAAATTAATTAGAGGTGTGTTTGTGTGTTGCGGGTTGTTGCACAGAAAAGGCTGTTTAATCTATAAAAGCAAAGCAACACAGGAAGTTAAGATCACTGTGCGTAATTGTACATAAAACTAAGCATAATTATATATTTTTTAGAACACACGTGTACTAATATTGTACTGATGTAGTGTTTACTGAGGTATGATGTAAGAATGACTCAACGGGAGAAATAGCAAACCGGTCAATATAAACAATGTCAAGTGGCCCACTGATGTTGCATTTTCCATGGCTGATAATAACGTAGCATAGCAAATAAACTTTGATCCAATATGACACATGAAAAGGTTCAGAGGAATGCTGCGTTCAAGAGCGGGGCCTTGATCCTGTACTGTTACCGTTGCGATAACAGGAACCACACCTTCTTAACACAGGTTGTAATCTACGTCTGACACACCTTGACACACACACACACACACGCATGCGTCAGATGTGTCATTTTGTCTTTTGAAATTAATTCGAATCAACCGATATCAGCATAAAAATATGATATCAATTGATATCGGTAATTTTTTAAAATGAAAACCAATATAGGAAATATATCATGTATATCGATATCGGCAATTGAGAGTTGGACAATATCGGTTTTCGGCAAAAAAGCCAATATCGGACATGTCTAATTTTAATATTTTCAAAAAATATGTAGCTTAATTCTACCACAAGCTTTCCAAACATATATGAATTAATTTATCATGTTATTGCACAGTTTAATATGACACATCTAATATATATTTTTTGCCAAAATTAAGCATTTTCGTGCACAAAAAATGACTAAAGAACTATATATATAATATATAATATAATATTTATATATAATATATGTATTTGTATATATAATATATATATATATATAATATAAATACAAGAGGTTAAGAAGACACATTCAATATGTAATATTCCACATTGGTCACTAGGTGTCACTTTCAGTTCAAGCGCCTGACTTGATTGCCAGAACAACAGGCTTCTATTGCAGGTTTGTATTACCTCAAAATCTAATAATAGGCTACTGCTAAAGCTCAACTCTGGACCTGTGCAGTCACTTCCTGTCCGTTATTTCAACACACATATACAGGATCTACTCTATTTGGTAATAAAGGTGACTATAGGGCTGTTATTTCATGTTTAGAGAGCTCTAATAATGTTAAAACCAGTATTATTAGGAAATAATAGAAATAAGGAATCCAAACCAATTAACCACGATAAATGATCTGTATTTGACCTGCACTCGGCCCTGCAGCCTTGGAACTTGCAAGTTCAGTTTGTGGAAAAATCTTGTGTCCACACCGGAATGCCAAAGAGTGTGGGTGGCATGGGCCAGGCCGTGAGATAAGAACCAGGTGGAGGTGATAATGGGCCAACTGTTTGGATAATTAGATGTGTTTCCTCGTGGTTTCCACTGATCACGTCCTTTTATTGCAGCCAGTAGAAAGAGGCGGGCGGATGTTTGGAGAAGAACAACCCAAACGACTGATTACTGTATTGTTGACTCACGAAGGCGTAAAACAGCTTCTTGTCAATCATGATGTATTGATCACGTCATGATCTCAATTACTCCCTACAAGCACGTCCTGTATGAGCACAAAGGCTAGTAATGGGTAGTTACTGAGGAACTAAGGCACATACATTTAGAGTAGTTACTTAAGAACTAATGAAGAACTAATAAAGAACTAAATGGCAGAGTAGTTACTGAGGGCCTAAGGGGCATACATTTAGAGTAGTTACTGAGGAACTAATGGGTAGTTACTGAGGCACTAAGGCACATACATTTAGAGTAGTTACTGAGGAACTAATGAACTAATAAGGAACTAAAGAGCAAAGTAGTTACTGAGGGCCTAAGGGCATACATTTAGAGTAGTTACTAAGGAACTAATGGGTAGTTACTGAGGAACTAAAGCATATACATTTAGAGTAGTTACTGAGGAACTAATGAACTAATAAGGAACTAAAGGGCAAAGTAGTTACTGAGGGCCTAACGGGCATACATTTAGAGTAGTTACTGAGGAACTAATGAAGAACTAATATAAGTTCATAACATACAGCAGAAATGGCAATATTTCACACATAGTGGCAAATGGTGATTAATCATGATTAATTAATTGGTCTCACTTTAAAATAAGGTACACAAAAATGCTGTAGTTACTGAGGAAGTAATGAGTAGTTACTGAAAAACTACGTGAAATTTAGAGTAGTTACTCAGGAAGTAATGAAGACTTTAGAAGAACTGATGAGTCGTAGTAGTTACTGAGGAACTAGAACACATTCAGTTAGAGTAGTTACTGGTGAAAGGTGATTAATCATGATTAATGAATTGGTCTCACTTTAAAATAATAAGTACACAAAAATGCAGTCGTTACAGAGGAACTATTGAGTAGTTACTGAAAAAAGTGACTGAAACTGAGAGTAGTTACTGAGGAAGTAATGATGAACTAATGAGTAACGGTTAGGGGTTGGTAGGTTGGTTCCTCGTGGACTACTGCCAACAACTACAGGCAAGTGTAACCTGCATGAGTTTCCACCAGAGAAGCACAACCGACATTTTAAAGCGCATGCAGAGTTCGATGCTGGATGCTAACAGATGATTTCATTCTGTACTAATTAAAACCAGAAGACTCAGTGGTTAATTGGAGTATTTAGAGTACTTTTTATGTAATTGATGACTGTAAAGTTGGGTTCTATTAATATGGGGATATTTGTCTCTTATCCTCCAAGGCTGGCTAATAAATGGTTCAACCTTGGTGGACGTCTGCCTTCTCCGGAGCGCTAGTCTAGTTTCATCATAGCGAACACGGTGACATCACTCTATGCCATAACTTTTACGATATAGAAACGATTGGAACAAAAGTGCTCGTGACCTCTGTGTAGTTTAGTAACCCCCGTGAATGAAGTAGCGTCTGGGTGAGTCTAGTACATCTGCAGATATCATCAACTACATAGGATAATCATCTTGTACTCAAGATCATAAAAAGTGAGAGTAATGTTCTCACGTCGCTCTCTGAGTCACGTTGGTGATTGCAAGAAAGAAAAAAGCTGTCAGAAAAAAAATGAAGCCAGCGTGAGACTCGTGTTACCTGTACAGCATGCCCATAAAAGGCATTTTCTTCCTGCATACACACACACGTGCAAACATGCCCTCATTGTGACATGCAGTGCAGGTGAGTGAAGCAATGAAAGAGACAAGGGGTGATGCGTTTGAACACCTGAAACCTGCCATCCAGCGTTCACTTAGCTAGCCCCGCAATAATAAAGGCTCTTTATTGGAAAGCCTGTATGGACTCTGCAGCAGGTGGTAGGCCTACATGTGTGACAGTTGAATGCACGTCTTCTTCTTTTGGCTTTGTCTCATCCTCAACCACATGATAAATAATCTATGGTGACAAGCATGCCCAGCGACACAGGAGTCATCTGTACACAAAAAGTACAAACACAATCATTGTATTAATACTTCTCTGTTATTAGCATCCTTGTAAAAACATACTATGTATAATACAGCTGCTTAATTGTAAATAATATTATACACAGCGATGTTGTTTATTTTTATTTGTGTTTTCCGTCTAAAAATTACAATTTGTGTTACAAAATATTAAGGAAATAAAAAAAAATGTTTTCGTATTCCTCATGATAGTAAACAATTTTAAAGGAAATACAGCAACCCCTTGTTTACCTGTTCTTTTAGCATTATCAGAGCCCTCCAAACATGAAATAGCATCCCTATACCCACCTTTACACTCATTCATTCATTTTCTACCGCTTTTTCCTCACGAGGGTCGTGGGGGGTGCTGGAGTCTATCCCAGCTGTCTTCGAGCGAGGGCACATATAGACAAACAACCATTCACACTCACATTCATACCTATGGACAATTTGGAGTCGCTAATTAACCTAGCATGTTTTTGGAATGTGGGAGGAAACCGGAGTGCACGGGGAGATGGCCGAGGGTGGAATTGAACCCTGGTCTCCTAGCTGTGAGGTCTGTGTGCTAACCACTCGACCACCGTGCCGCCTAATTGCAATATAGTTTAGCTAAATTGGGAATTTTAGAGCATGATAATTTGATATATACTGTACATATACCAAATATTGAATATGTCCGGGGCGGCACGGCGGTCGAGTGGTTAGCACGCAGACCTCACAGCTAGGAGACCAGGGTTCAATTCCACCCTCTGGCATCTCTGTGTGGAGTTTGCACGTTCTCCCCGTGCATGCGTGGGTTTTCTCCGGGTACTCCGGTTTTTCCTCCCACATTTCAAAAACATGCTAGGTTAATTAGCGACTCCAAATTGTCCATAGGTATGAATGTGAGTGTGAATGGTTGTTTGTCTATATGTGATTAGCCAGTGATTGGCTGGTGACCAGTCCAGGGTGTACTCCGCCTCTTGCCCGAAGCGGACTGGGATAGGCTCCAGCACCCTCGCGCGACCCTCGTGAGGAAAAGCGGTAGAAAATGAATGAATGAATGAGTTCTCCTCTTATTTTGTGTGGAAGTGGTAACTTCTTGGCTACTTATTTTGTCTTTCCCCACCCTCGGCCATCTCTGTGTGGAGTTTGCATGTTCTCCCCGTGCATGCGTGGGTTTTCTCCGGGTACTCCGGTTTCCTCCCACATTCCAAAAACATGCTAGTTTAATTAGCGACTCCAAATTGTCCATAGGTATGAATGTGAGTGTGAATGGTTGTTTGTCTATATGTGATTAGCCAGTGATTGGCTGGTGACCAGTCCAGGGTGTACTCCGCCTCTTGCCCGAAGACAGCTGGGATAGGCTCCAGTACCCTCGCGCGACCCTCGTGAGGAAAAGCGGTAGAGAATGAATGAATGAGTTCTCCTCTTATTTTGTGTGGAAGTGGTAACTTTTTGGCTACTTATTTTGTCTTTCCCCACCCTCGGCCATCTCTGTGTGGAGTTTGCATGTTCCCCCCGTGCATGCGTGGGTTTTCTCCGGGTACTCCGTTTTCCTCCCACATTCCAAAAACATGCTAGGTTAATTAGCGACTTCAAATTGTCCATAGGTATGAATGTGAGTGTGAATGGTTGTTTGTCTATATGTGATTAGCCAGTTATTGGCTGGTGACCAGTCCAGGGTGTACCCCGCCTCTCGCCCGAAGACAGCTGGGATAGGCTCCAGCACCCCCGTGACCCTTGTGAGGAAAAAGCGTTAGAAAATGAATGAATGAATGAATGAATGAATATGCCTAAAAAAGAGGATGGCTAATTGTAAGGTTTTGTCTTTTGATTACACTAGCAGTCAAATGTTTGGACACACTTACTCATGCTACTGAATGACAAAGTGTGTCCAAATGTTAAATTCATCCCTTGTACCCCCCCCCCCCTTACTTTCCTGTGCCATTTGCAGCCGAAATATTACCATTCAACAAATAAAAATGTGCTTCCATGCAAAATTAAGGGAAAAAAAAGCAGAAGGGAATGATATGTTTAAGTGGAAATGATTTGTCTAGACGTGTCTCGTCCCCCCCCCCACCCCGGCATCCCCAGACCCCTCACGTCTAGAGAGGAAATTGTTACTTCTACTGTACACACGTGCCACATCTCATAAACTCGCAGTGTCCAGCGCTAAGATGAGGTAGCTGCGAATGATGTCATGGCCTGATCACTTTACCCGACCTCGTGGGGTAAGCCGTGCATGGCAGATCGATGAGGAATGGGAGGAATGGGCGCAGTGGGAGCGTATTAGAGAAACACGTATGACTTATTACCAAGAACACCTTCAGAGCTGGCGGCATGTTTACATTGTCGGTGTGATGTCATTCTGCTTCTTCTACATATAATGAGTGATGACCTGACTCTTATTAACGTGAGAAATCCTCCAGGGGACTTTGGTGTTCCTGGTCAGGTCCATGATGGGTCACCGGATTCTTCCTGCATGAGGTAGACGTCGTGAGTCATTGCACACAAGGGTGGCCCTGCTCTCACAGACATCACTCATTTAATAATATGAGCGTTAGACATTAGCACACAAACACATCACCCTTCTGCATTTCTCTGTAAGGAATATTAACAGCAAGCTTTGCTAACCAGGTTAGCGAGTGGAATCGTCAACATGGCGGTAACAATCCACGCCATGTCAGTCAGTTGCGACTTGAGACTATATGCTATATTCCATTATATGGAAATTACTTTACACGGGTTTTAACACTGGGGTGCAGTACTAATAGCTATATGCTACTTGACTCTCTTCATAATATTGATTTGTTATATGAATTTATTGGAAATTCTACATTTTTTAGAAAGTTTTTCAAATTATTTCATCATTATAACTAATAAGATAATACATAAATAAGACTCATGCATGTATGTTGCTCATTGGACACAGCAATAAAAATGCCTGTTGCTTCGAACATTGCAACAATACTACTGATATATATATGGGTCAATCCAATCACAGGGCACATATAGACAAACAACCATTCACACTCACATTCATACCTATGGACGATTTGGAGTCACCAATAAAATTAGCATGTTTTTAGGGATTTGGGAGGAGTACCCGAAGAAAACCCACGCATGCACCGTGTGGCCTCAACCATGAAACAACATTATTTTTTTTACATTTTTTATTCATTCATTCATTCATTCATTTTCTACCGCTTTTCCTCACGAGGGTCGCGGGGGGTGCTGGAGCCTATCCCAGCTGTCTTCGGGCGTAAGGCGGGGTACACCCTGGACTGGTCGCCAGCCAATCACAGGGCACATATAGACAAACAACCATTCACACTCACATTCATACCTATGGACGATTTGGAGTCACCAATAAAATTAGCATGTTTTGGGGGATTTGGGAGGAGTACCCGAAGAAAACCCACGCATGCACCGTGCGGCTTCAACCATGAAACAACATGATTTTTTAATTTTTTTATTCATTCATATAATATTAATTCATATATCAATTTTGTGCAACCGTGATAGAGTGAAGCGTTGAAATTCAAAATGTGTTTTATGGTGTTTTTTTTTTTTGGGGGGGGGGGGTCATTTGGATGTTGCCACATGTTTTGCCCCTATTGGCTAGCGTAACATTTAGAATTTATTTAGTAATGTACAGTTGCCATTCATGAGAAAAAAAAGTCATAACTTTGCGAGAAAAAAAACGTAATATCACATGAATAAAGCCAAAAAAAGTTAATATCAAAACTTTTTTTTTCTTGTAAATTTCCAACTTTATTCTCTAAATCTCAGGTTATTTTTTTTATTTCAATGTGGCTCAATACTCCTTTGTAGTGTTTTTGGTATGCATTATTTGTGTACTATTACAATGTACTCTGGGGTGGCCATTTTTCATTATCTAGTGTATATTTGTCCATAAATAATTTTGTACTTAATATTGTGTGCTGCCACTGTCCACTTTGCTATACTGAAAGTTGAATTTCCTCATTATAGAAGTAATAAAAGCCTATTGTATTGTATTGTATTGTATTGTATTGTATTGTATTGTATTGTATTGTATTCTATTCTATTCTATTCTATTCTATTCTATTCTATTCTATTCTATTCTATTCTATTCTATTCTATTCTATTCTATTCTTCTAGTGATCTTATTTATTAGACATAGGAGAAAGCTTTGTGGTGGCAACAGCAAAGGTATCTGATGAAAACAGTTAGCTCATAAGCGTGATGTCAATCAGGTGTTCAAGTTTTGGCATGTATTTCATTGGGGGTTACCCATCAAGGATTCACCAAGGTGTGTGTGTCTGGTGTGTGTGTGTGTGTGTGTGAGTGACACTGGTTGTGTCAAGTTCAGAATGTAGAATCAGTGATAAGCAGCAAGGGAATAATTCCTCAGGCAGATTTGTGATGCGTCATGTATTCTCCTCACAGATGATGATGTGCGATATCAGCGTGTGATATCAGTCCAAACAGCAACAGACGGGGGGAAAACAGGAGTTGTGTTTGTGTGATTGTCGTGTTTGTAGTCATCATGGGCGGAGGCTGGAGAAGGTCTTCTATTGTTGGGGGAAAGCATGGAAACTCTCAAGCAGACGGATTCCATCCTACCACTGCAGTTGTGGTGGCAGCAGATAAGGTCAACACTCATGCAACACATGCATTTAGAGTAGTTACTGAGGAACTAGTGAAGAAATAATGAGCAACTAATAAGAAGAGTAGTTACTGCAGAACTAAGGCACATAAATGTAGAGTAGTTACTGATGAACTAATGAAGACCTAATGACGAAGGCACATACATTTAGAGTAGTTACTGAGGAAGTAGTGAAGAAATAATGAGCGACTAATGAGAAGAGTAGTTACTGGGGAACTAAGGAACATAAATGTAAAGTACTTACTGATGAACTAATGAAGACCTAATGACGAAGGCACATACATTTAGAGTAGTTACTGAGGAACTAGTGAAGAAATAATGAGCAACTAATAAGAAGAGTAGTTACTGCAGAACTAAGGCACATTAATGTAGAGTAGTTACTAATCAACTAATGAAGACCTAATGACTAGGGCACATCGATTTAGAGTAGTTACTGAGGAACTAGTGAATAACTAATGAGCGACTAATGAGTAGAGTAGTTACTGCGGAACTAAGGAACATAAATGTAAAGTACTTACTGATGAACTAATGAAGACCTAATGACGAAGGCACATACATTTAGAGTAGTTACTGAGGAACTAGTGAAGAAATAATGAGCGACTAATGAGAAAAGTAGTTACTGCGGAACTAAGGCACATAAATATAGAGTAGTTACTGATGAACTAATGAAGACCTAATGACTATGGTACATAGATTTAGAGTAGTTACTGAGGAACTAGTGAAGAACTAATGAGAAACTAATGAGTAGAGTAGTTCCTGAGAAGCTAAGGTACATAAATGTAGAGTAGTTACTGATGAACTAATGAAGACCTAATGACTAGGGTACATAGATTTAGAGTAGTTACTAAGGAACTAGTGAAGAACCAATGAGAAACTAATGAGTAGAGTAGTTACTGAGAAGCTAAGGCACATAAATGTAGAGTAGTTACAGAGGAACTAATGAAGACCTAATGACAAAGGCACATACATTTAGAGTAGTTACTGAGGAACTAGTGAAGAAATAATGAGCAACTAATAAGAAGAGTAGTTACTGCAGAACTAAGGCACATAAATGTAGAGTAGTTACTGATGAACTAATGAAGACCTAATGACAAAGGCACATGCATTTAGAGTAGTTACTGAGGAACTAGTGAATAACTAATGAGCGACTAATGAGTAGAGTAGTTACTGGGGAACTAAGGAACATAAATGTAGAGTAGTTACTGATGAACTAATGAAGACCTAATGACTAGGGTACATACATTTAGAGTAGTTACTGAGGAACTAGTGAAGAACTAATGAGCGACTAATGAGTAGAGTAGTTACTGCACAACTAAGGCACATAAATGTAAAGTACTTACTGATGAACTAATGAAGACCTAATGACGAAGGCACATACATTTAGAGTAGTTACTGAGGAACTAGTGAAGAAATAATGAGCGACTAATGAGTAGAGTAGTTACTGCAGAACTAAGGCACATAAATATAGAGTAGTTACTGATGAACTAATGAAGACCTAATGACTAGGGTACATACATTTAGAGTAGTTACTGAGGAACTAGTGAAGAACTAATGAGCGACTAATGAGTAGAGTAGTTGCAGCGGAACTAAGGCACATAAATATAGAGTAGTTACTAATGAACTAATTAAGACCTAATGACTAGGGCACATACATTTAGAGTAGTTACTGAGGAACTAGTGAATAACTAATGAGCGACTAATGAGTAGAGTAGTTACAGCGGAACTAAGGCACATAAATATAGAGTAGTTACTGATGAACTAATGAAGACCTAATGACTAAGGTACATAGATTTAGAGTAGTTACTGAGGAACTAGTGAAGAAATAATGAACGACTGATAAGAAGAGGAGTTACTGCGGAACTAAGGCACATAAATGTAGAGTAGTTACTGATGAACTAATGAAGACCTAATGACGAAGACACATGCATTTAGAGTAGTTACTGAGGAACTAGTGAAGAAATAATGAGCGACTAATGAGAAGAGTAGTTACTGCGGAACTAAGGCACATAAATATAGAGTAGTTACTAATGAACTAATGAAGACCTAATGACTAGGGTACATAGATTTAGAGTAGTTACTGAGGAACTAGTGAAGAACTAATGAGCGACTAATGAGTAGAGTAGTTACAGCGGAACTAAGGCACATAAATATAGAGTAGTTACTAATGAACTAATGAAGACCTAATGACTAGGGCACATAAATATAGAGTAGTTATTGAGGAACTAGTGAAGACCGAATGACTAAGACACATACATTTAGAGTAGTTACTGATGAACTAATAATTTTTTCTGGGTACATGATACCATACAGCATCCATATCAAACTTGCGCGGGCCGCACTAACATTAAACTTTCATATCAAGGCGGGGGCCTCAAACTAGTGTCCTGCGGGCCACATTTGGCCCGCGGGACGCGTGTTTGAGACCCCTGCTGTAGACCAACAATCGCACCTGAATGAAACCTTCACATGAACGTCACAGGCCACACGACTGCCTGCGTCACTGCAGGCTTTATTTCTGCAACCACAGCTCCCACAGCTCCCACAGCAGATATGAACCCAAAACCCAACATGTATGGAAACGTCGGCAATGACTCGTCACCACAGTCACCACCGCGCCGCGCAAAGTTTGCGTAGGCAGTTCAGCAAGCACACAGTTTTCTTCCATGGCGCCCCCCCCTTACAGATTGTCTTCTACACTGTATGATCCTGTAAACATTAAGCATTTACTTCCTTTCAGAAGGACCCACTGTCACTTTTTCGCCATTAGATTTACACCCCCCCGCCTGTCTAAACAACAAATGCAAATTCAATCTGTACGTATCTATTTTGGTTATATATTTAGCTTATGACTACCGTTGTGTATTATGCCAACCATGTTAACTAGCTGGAGCAAAGCTATATTTACACTGGGCTGGGCATCCATCACCACAGTGCAAACGCATGGACAGCCAGCGAGCGAGGAAAGGAAAGTGTGGCCCATCAGTCACCACCGTCCAATCACAGGGCTTCCCTATTTTAAAACGCTGCACAATTACGTACACTGCGACATTGCCGCAGGTCACAATCTATTACTTAGACCTACAGCACAGGTTAAACATCTGTATTCACACATATGCACACTCATACACACATACATTGCATGTACTGTTAGCGTGCATGTGTGTGTGTCGAAGGAACCCAGACTGCACGGTGTCCAGTGACAGAAGTGTGGACAGGGTAGAAAAGAAAAAAAAAGCCGATGGTGTCACCTGGGCTCTCTGCCCGGGCACACAGCACCTGAATGACTTCACTCGGGCACACACACAAAATAACACATCAACTGTCAAAGAGAAACTGCAAATAGATGAACTGACACATAGCCTGCAATGACAGACACATTTAAAGCAGACAGATAAACAACAAGGTCAGAGAACGGTCTGCAATGAGACTTTGCAGCATTGCGGGTTTTTCAGATTAAAATGAACAAAGCATTATTAGAGCCCTGTAGACATGACAAAACACGACTATAGTCACATTTATACTCTTTTAATTTACAACATATTGCGCAACTGCAGGGTCTTGAGACACATGCTAACTCGCAAACTTGAGAGCTAGCGACCTAAATGGTAGCCTTCAAGGTATTTCCTTTAAACTTAAATAACCCAAAACTTACCACTTCCACATGGATAGGGAGGATAACTATTAACAGTTATTTAACCTTTAACATGAACATTAATCAAACGTAATAATTTTTCTGGGTACATGATACCATACAGCATCCATATCAAAAACTTACCACTTCCACACGGATAGGGAGGATAACTATTAACAGTTATTTAACCTTTAACATGAACATTAATCAAACGTAATAATTTTTTCTGGGTACATGATACCATACAGCATCCATATCAAACTTGCGCGGGCCGCACTAACATTAAACTTTCATATCAAGGCGGGGGCCTCAAACTAGTGTCCTGCGGGCCACATTTGGCCTTGCATTTGAACTTGTGGTAGTTTTTTCAGTTATGAAAAGGTGACTAAGTGTACATACTAATCCCCATTTTTAGCAAAGGCCGACACCTGCTAAATTCAGCCATAGTCCCCCGCTCTTCTACTCAGAACCCCGTCCCAACGGACCCCCATTTGGAGCTTCACTTCCTTGTTTACCGTCATAACTATTGCTGAGGTAGCTCTTCAACCATGTCAACTCAGATTCTCGCAACCTCTCCTGGGATTTGAACGCAAACACGCAGTTCCAAGTTGGTTGCACATGCAGAACTTAGTTTACTCATTCAGCCTCTCTGTGCAATCCAGCTGGCAGGAAATAGTCTCGGGGCCGCATTGCTGCATTGGACTCTGATGGGTTGGCATCTTCTATGCAGGGGCCAGGTTGTTAACACCTTGGAGTGGCAAAGAAACTTGCCATGTAGGGACATTTGTCTGTGAGCTTAGAAACACTGAAACCCAAGAAGCCTTTCAAATCCCCCGACTGCCTCTGGAGTATTAATAACACCGCCATACCGCCATACTTCCATACTGCCATACTGCCATACACACAAACCAAACTACCTACTCATTAAATCGGACAAATGCAAATGCATGGAAAAAAGGCAGTTTGGATGCCATGATACCTTTCACCTGCTTGTCCCCCCTGATGAGCGAAAGGGGGGCGGGGTCCAATGTTGATGTTGGGGTGTGAGCGTGCCTTAATGAGCGTATGAGTCCACTTAAATCATGGCATCATGTTAACCTGTAAATTAACACCCCACAGTCACCTGCGATCCGCCCTGACTACGCAGATACACGGGCTCTTGGATGGTGAGGTCATGATGGTCATGATCTTTGTCATAAAGGGGGGGGGGGGGGGGGGGGGGCTGACTGCTATAAACAGAGAAACCTACATGGGAGTGAGGAGATAGTATGAATACGCACACTCAGTAAACTTGTACTCATTAAACTTCACCTTTTAAGCCACCATGCCCAGGCTCGACAACAGGGGTCTCAAACTCAATTTACCTGGGGGCCACTGGAGCTCGGGTCTGGGTGAGACTGGGCTGCATCAGGTTTTCAAAAAAAAAAAAAAAAAAAAAACGCATTTATTAAAAACAAAAAAAATTAAAAAACTTCGCTTTGGTTCCAATTTTCTACAAGAAAAGCTCTGATAAAACATATGAACAAAAGAAAACAATGAAAAAAAACGCATTTATTAAAAACAAATTTTTTTTTTAAACTTCAATCAATCAGTAATAAATAAATATAATAATAATAATAATAAAACGGCAAATAATAAAAACTTAAGAAACCACATATAGTTGGTGGGTAGACAAATTATTTTTTTCAGATTAAAATGAACAAAGCATTATTAGAGCCCTGTAGACATGACAAAACACGACTATAGTCACATTTATACTCTTTTTATTTACAACATATTGCGCAACTGCAGGGTCTTGAGACACATGCTAACTCGCAAACTAGAGAGCTAGCGACCTAAACGGTAGCCTTCAAGTTATTTCCTTTAAACTTAAATAGCCAAAAACTTACCACTTCCACACGGATAGGGAGGATAACTATTAACAGTTATTTAACCTTTAACATGAACATTAATCAAACGTAATCATTTTTTCTGGGTACATGATACCATACAGCATCCATATCAAAAACTTACCACTTCCACACGGATAGGGAGGATAACTATTAACAGTTATTTAACCTTTTAACATGAACATTAATCAAACGTAATCATTTTTTCTGGGTACATGATACCATACAGCATCCATATCAAAAACTTACCACTTCCACACGGATAGGGAGGATAACTATTAACAGTTATTTAACCTTTTAACATGAACATTAATCAAACGTAATAATTTTTTCTGGGTACATGATACCATACAGCATCCATATCAAAAACTTACCACTTCCACACGGATAGGGAGGATAACTATTAACAGTTATTTAACCTTTTAACATGAACATTAATCAAACGTAATAATTTTTTCTGGGTACATGATACCATACAGCATCCATATCAAAAACTTACCACTTCCACACGGATAGGGAGGATAACTATTAACAGTTATTTAACCTTTAACATGAACATTAATCAAACGTAATAATTTTTTCTGGGTACATGATACCATACAGCATCCATATCAAAAACTTACCACTTCCACACGGATAGGGAGGATAACTATTAACAGTTATTTAACCTTTAACATGAACATTAATCAAACGTAATAATTTTTTCTGGGTACATGATACCATACAGCATCCATATCAAACATTAAACTTTCATATCAAGGCGGGGGGCTGAAACTAGTGTCCTGCGGGCCAAATTTGGCCCACGGGCCGCGTGTTTGAGACCCCTGCTCTACAACAACCTTATCTGTGTTAAGCCCTGGAAAAATGCGATACCTGTGAAGTTTTTTTTTAGGTGCGTCAGAGAAAATAGAACATTAAAAGACTGCGGTCCCAATAAAGTGGAAGCACAGCTGCTCCAGTCATAGCGACCTCCGAGCTCTGCACAAGCACTACACATTCACAATGTGCTATAAATCCTGCACGTGTTGATAGCTCTAATCTGCAATGTGCATTAGTGTGGTGACACGGGCTGAGGAGTCCTAACTCCAGAGAGAAGGGCGCACAGAAGGAATACTCTATCACCAAATACAGTAACATGAAGATATGTCATGTTATTGTTACATCTGTTATCATTTCTGTCAAGATGTGCGTTGGAAAAGTACCACAAAGTCCCTCCTTCAAGGCCGGGATTCCTGTGCTTGCATTCCTGAGGAATCACTCATTGTGATGTCATGACAGGTTCATAGGTTGTGTTCGAGTACGTGTCCAGACAAAGCACCGGTGTTACCACACCTACACCACACTGCAACATTTTGTCTCCTTTTCTTTGCGGTTTAATAAGAACATTGTACATTGTTTTTTACAAGATTCCAGTAATAGATAAAGGCTGATTTATTACAACAGCTGATTGTACATAATGTACATCTTAGTGTTGTCGAAAAAAATAATAATACTTGCATTTGCTGCTGCTGGGCATTCAACTATATACAAATACCATATCGCAGCAAAGGTACACACCAAACATACAACTTTCCCATTCACTTCCGTGAATAAATAATAGCAGGTCTCAAACATGCGGCCCGCGGGCCAAATGTGGCCCGCAGGACACTAGTTTGAGACCCCCGCCTTGATATAAAAGTTTAATGTTAGTGCGGCCCGCGCAAGTTTGATATGGATGCTGTATGGTATCATGTACCCAGAAAAAATTATTACGTTTGATTAATGTTCATGTTAAAGGTTAAATAACTGTTAATAGTTATCCTCCCTATCCGTGTGGAAGTGGTAAGTTTTTGATATGGATGCTGTATGGTATCATGTACCCAGAAAAAATTATTACGTTTGATTAATGTTCATGTTAAAGGTTAAATAACTGTTAATAGTTATCCTCCCTATCCGTGTGGAAGTGGTAAGTTTTTGATATGGATGCTGTATGGTATCATGTACCCAGAAAAAATTATTACGTTTGATTAATGTTCATGTTAAAGGTTAAATAACTGTTAATAGTTATCCTCCCTATCCGTGTGGAAGTGGTAAGTTTTTGGCTATTTAAGTTTGAAGGAAATAACTTGAAGGCTACCGTTTAGGTCGCTAGCTGGGCCGCATCAGGTTTTCCAAAAAAAAAAAAAAAAAACATTTTTTAAAAAATAGTCGCAAAATTGAATCACAAAGTAGTAAAGATTTATGGATTCACTTTCTGACTCTTTTAGGGTAGCATGTGGCTAAGTGGTGACTCTCTAATCTTCACTGAAAGTTTCCACGTTCTGTCTGTGCTTTGTTTTTTTCCGGGTAGAACCGCTTAGTTTTGTTTTTTTACAACAAAATAGCTGTTAGCGTCAAAGTAGCTGTGATGATGTGCATTTTAGCTAGCTCGTATTAACTTGTTTCACATAGGGATTTTGAATGATGTGTGATCAATCACATCGGAGGAGGACCGGAAGGTGGAGTAAATTAAACAGAAGTTCATTCATTCATTCATTTTCTACCGCTTTTTCCTCACGAGGGTCGCGGGGGGTGCTGGAGCCTATCCCAGCTGTTTTCGGGCGTAAGGCGGGGTACACCCTGGACTGGTCGCCAGCCAATCACAGGGCACATATAGACAAACAACCATTCACACTCACATTCATACCTATGGACAATTTGGAGTCGCTAATTAACCTAGCATGTTTTTGGAATGTGGGAGGAAACCGGAGTACCCGGAGAAAACCCACGTATGCACGGGGAGAACATGCAAACTCCCACACAGAGATAACCGAGTGTGAAATTGAACTTGGGTTTCCTAGCTGTGAGGTCTGCGCACTAACCACTAGACCACCATGCCGCCCCCAAATAAATATATTATATTAATTTCATTCATTTTCTACCACTTATCTTCACAAACTCCACACAGAGATGGCCGAGGGTGGGGAAAGACAAAAAAAGAAGCAAAAAAAGTTACCACTTCCACACAAAATAGGAGGAGAACTCATTCATTCATTAATTTTCTCCCGCTTATCCTCATGAGGATAGTGCTGGAGGGGGTGCTGGAGCCTATCCCAGCTGTCTTCGGGGGAGAGACGGGGCCAGCCAATCACAGGGCACATATAGACAAACAACCATTCACACTCACATTCATACCTATGGACAATTTGGAGTCGCTAATTAACCTAGCATGTTTTTGGAATGTGGGAGGAAACCGGAGTACCCGGAGAAAACCCACGCATGCACGGGGAGAACATGCAAACTCCACACAGAGATGGCAGATGGTGGAATTGAACTCGGGTCTCCTAGCTGTGAGGCCTGCGTGATAACCACTCGTCCACCGTGCAGAATCGGCTCATTCATTCATTAATTTTCTTCCGCTTTTTCCTCACGAGGGTTGCCAAGGGCAGAGACAGAGAGGGCCGAGGGTTGGAATTGAACTCCGGTCTCCTAGCTGTGAGGTCTGCGCGCTCCACCGTGCAGGCACATAAACATTCATTCATTCATTCATTTTGTACCGCTTTTTCCTCACAAGGGTCACGGGGGTGCTGGAGCCTATCCCAGCTGTCTTTACACCCTGGACTGGTCGCCAGCCAATCACAGGGCACATATAGACAAACAACCATTCACACTCACATTCATACCTATGGACAATTTGGAGTCGCTAATTAACCTAGCATGTTTTTGGAATGTGGGAGGAAACCGGAGTACCCGGGGAGAACAACTCCACACAGAGATGCCCGAGGGTGGAATTGAACCCTGGTCTCCTAGCTGTGAGGTCTGTGCGCTAACCCCTAGACCACCGTGCCGCCCTAAACAGAAGTTAATTAACAAAATACTGCAGAAAGAGGTGCAGAATCTGGAAGATCTAGAAAGTTCTCTGTGCGTTTTTATCCTGTGTAGCTGCTCTGTAGGAATGGTGACGATAAATACAAAGACACATGCTGTTTATATGTTCGTGTCTTAGTTGGTTGCTTCATCGCAGAGTATGCGTGTGTCAGCATAGTCATCAGACTCTGTGTCTGCTCGGACCCGGGTTAGCTTCCAACATCTTTCACATCAAACAGCACATTCTGTCTCCCACTCATCCTCTGCATTTTTCACATAATTCATGCGGCGCAGCTGAGACTGTCTCAGTAATCCCTCCCTGCATGCAAGTGTGGTCCATGCTGGGGAAATAAATATGGCTTTTCATCATGAGACCTAATCCCCCCACAGAGGGGGGGAACCGTGGCAGACAAAAGCCACGGCAACTTTAGAACACACTCCTATGTTACAATTCCAATGTATGCAGGTTAGGAAGAAGAAAATGAAACCACATAGTCTGGAAAAAAAAAAAACGATGGAAAGCTGGCATATGTTGGCAAAATGCTGCATTCAATAAAACAAATAAGTTTTGTTTCAGGGATTCCCCTCTTATTCTCCACACACACACACACACACACACACACACACACACACACACACATAGAAAGTGACTGCTCTCTCAATGGCTGAAAAGCAGCATTGTGTAAAGGTCAGGAGAGTCGTTGAAACGGAGACGTATCATTGTGACATTCTCCATTCTACGAGAAAAACGGTTCCTGCAAGGAATATTTATGATGTCGCCACAGAGTTTTAGGAAGACATTCTGTACTTAGTTTGAAAAGCTTTGCATGTCGACAATCACAACGCAATGACACATGGGTGTATCGGTGAATTCTTTATGCAGAGGGAACTCTCAAAAGTTGACCCACCCATTAAACCCTGACTGGCTTCATTGAATATAATCCAAATGTGATTTATAGAACTGTTTTTCCTGCATCTTATGAAACAATCCAGATGTACGGTATAACCTCACCGTGAAGATGCCGTCGGTTTGCGAGGTTGACTCTCAAGCAGTAGATTTTAATATGAAAAAAATGGCGAGGGAACCAACCACGTCACGATAACTAAAAAAAGTAATTCAGAGTATCTGTTGACACCACTTGATTTAATACGTAAATGCAATGTAAAAAATGTAATTAATTGATTTAGATAAACTTTCTAAGTTGCTAACTTTATTTTTTTTTTCTTTAAGTTATGTTCAAATAATAATGTTGGCTATTACATGAACTTAATTTAGCATGTCATATACACTCAAATTTGATTTATTTATTTTATTTAGCAAATTATATATATAATATATAATAATATATATAATATATATATATATATATATAATGCATATATATAATGCACACAGCTTTTTAAGTAGCAGTAACTTAATATATTATATATACGTATATATATATATATATAGCTGTGTGCATTGTTATTATAATTAAGTGGACAACAAATTAAACTACTTTGAATAAAATGATGTTATATACACTCAAATTTTATTTATTTATTTTATTTAGCAAATTATATATATATATATAATAATAATATAATATATAATAATATATATATATATAATGCATATATATAATGCACACAGCTTTTTAAGTAGCAGTAACAATATATTATATATATATATATATATATATATATATATATATATATATATATATATATATATATACGTATATAACAAAAAGCTGTGTGCATTGTTATTATAATTAATTAGACAACAAATTAAACTACTTTGAATAAAATGATTAAGTCAGTTGACTTAACATATTTTTTTTAAGTTACGAACTTAAAAACTTTATTATTCTTATTATTCTTTTTTATTTAAAAATAATTATTCAGTAAGAATTACTTCAAATAAGCTTTGAGTAAAGAGGAAAAGCTAATTCGTGCAATGCGATATTGTTCGTTGGTTCAAAGCTATTTCAAATTAAGTTGTCATAACTAAGAAAGACTAATGGAAATTGTTGCGTTGATTTTTTTTTTTTTTTTTTTTTGAGGCTAAACATTTATTTTTTGAATGTACGGTACTCCTAACTAAAGAATCGGCCGATATATCGTAACGCCGATATTAGCGTTTCGGTATCGACCGATACGCACGCAGCTCCAGAGCCCATAATGCTCTTCAGCTTCCTTTGTGTGGTGATAAAAGTATATCGCACTGGCATATATGAACGTCTGTTCAGGGTCATAGGTCATGGATGAGCTTTTATATTGCCTTACAATGCATGTGTACTTAACAAAGTGTACAAGGAGTATAAATGGTGTTGACAGAGATGTACCGTAATCACGCTCCGTGTTTCCTGTAGGTGTGTCTAAATTAAGCAACCCGATTCACGGGGACATCCGCCTGAAATGATGCAACAATGTGTGTGAGGATGTTAACACACATCCACAAGAGGATATAAAAGCCTAAACCCGCAAAGAACCAAAGTTTCAACAGTTGCTTGTCTGATTCATTGGCTGACAGTTGGCAGTTGGAGCTCTTCCAAGGTTTGAACAAAACATGAAACTCGGGTTTCATTGTTACAACAACAACAAAAAAAAAGAAGGAAATGAATTAGCAAAGTTTCTTGGACTGAAAACAACTTCCTCTTGAATTGTTGGATAATCAACTGTTGCTTAACAGACATCATTCAGTTTGAAAGACAGTAAAATCTCCTTAAATACGTAAAGGCAGAATAATAATGGAAAATCAATATGTGTGTATTGGTAATGGCGGCAAAAAATAACAACAAATTCATAACACAAAAGGTCTTTCATGTATTTAAAGTGACCAGAAAATGCAAAAAATTCATTCATTTTCTACCGCTTATCCTCACAAGGTTTGCAGGGGGTGCTGGAGCCTATCCCAGCTTTCTTCGGGCAAGAGGCGGGGTACACACTGGACTGATCACCAATGTGCTCTAACCATTTTTTGTGGAAATCGGTCGATTTTGTGGAAGTCGGTCAAAATCATAAAGAATTCGTAAAAAATTCCTGGATCCAGATGGTTATCCGGATTACCCCCAAAATTTCCATATCCCATTTCAGACAATCCATTCATTCATTCATTCATTTTCTACCGCTTATCCTCACAAGGTTTGCGGGGGTGCTGGAGCCTATCCCAGTTGTCTTCGGGCGAGAGGCGGGATACACCCTGGACTGGTCGCCAATGTGCTCTCACCATTTTTTGTGGAAATCGGTCGATTTTGTGGTCGGTCAAAATCATAAAGAATCCTTAAAAAATTCCTGGATCCAGATGGTTATCCGGATTACCCCCAAAATTTCCATATCCCAAAATGTCATCCAAATCCATTCATTCATTCATTTTCTACCGCTTATCCTCACAAGGTTTGCGGGGGGTGCTGGAGCCTATCCCAGCTGTCTTCGGGCGAGAGGCGGGGTACACCCTGGAGCCAATCACAGGGCACATATAGACAAACAACCATTCACACTCACATTCATACCTATGGATAATTTGGAGTCGTCAATTAACCTAGCATGTTTTTGGAATGTGGGAGGAAACCAGAGTACCCGGAGAAAAAACCCACGCATGCAC
The DNA here is from genome assembly GCF_030265055.1 of Doryrhamphus excisus. Taxonomy (NCBI): domain Eukaryota; kingdom Metazoa; phylum Chordata; class Actinopteri; order Syngnathiformes; family Syngnathidae; genus Doryrhamphus; species Doryrhamphus excisus. The sequence continues at coordinate 9,400,450 of NC_080488.1, read as the reverse complement.
GGGGAGAACATGCAAACTCCACGCAGAGATGGCCGAGGGTGGGGAAAGACAAAATAAGTAGCCAAAAAGTTACCACTTCCACACAAAATAAGAGGAGAAATCATTCATTCATTCATTCATTTTCTACCGCTTATCCTCACGAGGGTTGCTATGGTGCTGGAGCCTATCCCAGCTGTCTTCTACACCCTGGACTGGTCGCCAGCCAATCACAGGGCACATATAGACAAACAACCATTCACACTCACATTCATACCTATGGATAATTTTGAGTCGTCAATTAACCTAGCATGTTTTTGGAATGTGGGAAACTCCACACAGAGATGCCCGAGCGGGGAATCGAACCTAGCTGCACACTAACCACTCAGCCCCTTATAGGTCATAAGCACTGTTAAGTGTCTTCCAAAGATCCTGTTAGTGGGGACGCAATTTATGCAGCACATTCACTGAAAATCTCTTTCACAGGTTTATTGCACGGTTATTGCAGGGTTTATTGCACGATAATTTGGAGTCGCCAATTAACCTAGCATGTTTTTGGAATGTGGGAAGAAACCGGAGTACCTGGAGAAAACCCACACACTCAAGAGGAGAACATGCAAACTCCACACAGAGATGCCCGAGAGTGGAATCGAACTCGGGTCCCCTAGCTGTGAGCCCTAACACCTTGACCACCATAGAAAACATGCATTCAAAAATACCTGTGCTGCTGTGACCTATATAAAGGCCCACTGCAGCTGCTTGGGACTGTGTGGTATTCACCTTCATTCTAAGATTAATCTCTTTTTACCGCGCATCCAATCCTTGCATTGTGTCTATTCACCTATAAATCTCCATCTTGAATTGTGCTACATTGCTAACCACAAGTCACATTTCATCACTTGTCTTTCCAGGTAAGATGCAGCAGCAGTGAATCACAGCTCTGCAAGCCACTGACAAGTCTGGTTCAAGTTTATCTGGTGTCTTATGACGGGATGATGAGGTTGCTAAAATGCCCAACATATCTCACATACATGCGCGCGAGGCCAGAGACAAACACGTGTCGCGGAAACATTTCGATAATCCTTGGCCGCTACTGGGTAGTACTTAGAGGAATGTTGTGCCGCCTCAAAAATATTGCAATACTTCAAGATGCATTCATGAAAGCTGTGATCATTGTGAGAGTCAATGTAAGCGACAAAGTGCAAGGTGATTTTTTTTTTTGACTCAGCCACCAATATTGAAGCTAGCTAGCAAAAAAAGTGTAAAAACTAGCATTAGCTAGAACGCAAGTTAGCTTACACAAGCTAAACTTTGGACAAACCCTATTTATGGTTTATGGTTTATTTACCAGTTACAATAATAAACAGTAGGAAGAAATTGAGCTTATCCTAACTTTTACTTATCCATGACAGAATTGGAAAAAATTAGATTTTGAGAATAAAGTTGTAAATTTACAAGTTTTTTTCTTGTAAATGTACAACTTTATTCCCCAAATTTTTTTATGCTAACTTTTTTTTTAAGATTTTGAGAACAAAGTCATAAATTTAGGAGTTTTTTTTCCTCTACAATTAACAAAAAGAAATTTACAAAATCTCTGTTTTTTCTTAATGCAAAAAAAAATCAAAAATTTTCAGAACAAAGTCATAAATTTAAAAGTTTTTTTCCTTTACAATTTACAAAAATAAATTTACAAAATCAAATAGTTAACCTCCCTATCCGTGTGGAAGTGGTAAGTTTTTGGCTATTTAAGTTTAAAGGAAATAACTTGAAGGCTACCGTTTAGGTCGCTAGCTCTCTAGTTTGCGAGTTAGCATGTGTCTCAAGACCCTGCAGTTGCGCAATATGTTGTAAATAAAAAGAGTATAAATGTGACTATAGTCGTGTTTTGTCATGTCTACAGGGCTCTAATAATGCTTTGTTCATTTTAATCTGAAAAAAATAATTTGTCTACCCACCAACTATATGTGGTTTCTTAAGTTTTTATTATTTGCTGTTTTATTATTATTATTATATTTATTTATTACTGATTGATTGATTTTCTTTATTCTTGATTTGTTTATTTATTTTTCATCTTATTTTGTGCAGAAAAATAAAAATTAAGATTTTTGAGAACAGTGGAATGTTTCATCAGAGCTTTTATTGTAGAAAATCGGAACCAAAGCACTGAAAAAGTTTGTATATTTTTCTGTTTTTAATAAATGCGTTTATTTTTTTTTGGAAAACCTGATGCGGCCCAGCTAGCGACCTAAACGGTAGCCTTCAAGTTATTTCCTTTAAACTTAAATAGCCAAAAATTTACCACTTCCACACTAATAGGGAGGAATGTTTTATCAGAGCTTTTCTTGTAGAAAATCGAAACCAAAGCAAAGTTTATTAATTTTTCTGTTTTTAATAAATGTGTTTTTGTTTTTTTGTTTTTTTTGGAAAACCTGATGCGGCCCAGTCTCGCCCAGACCCTAGCCCCAGTGGCCCCCAAGTAAATTGAGTTTGAAACCCCTGCTGTAGAGTCACATATAGCATAGAAATGAATGTTAATGTGCTCAACCAATGAGCAGTGGTCTATGTCACCCATATGATAAATAATCCTTAATACAGTACTACCACCATTGGTGGTACTAAAACGTAGTACTCCCAAAGACTCCTACAGTATACCCACACACACGGCAGCCTCTCTTTCATGTCAAAACACAATCCATAAGCCAGTAGTGACTGAAACGGTGTAACATTTCATAGAAGAAATATGATATGTTTGTTTGGAAAAGGATCTTTGAAGTTACCTGAGTGCTGCTTGGTCATACATTGACTCAGATTACAGCAGCTGCGTGTTTGGCTAGCAGACATGAGACATGAATCAAGGCCACGTCGGAGTGCTGTGGAAAAGAGCGCTGTGAGTCAGATCCGTGTGTAAATCGTGCACCTGTACAAAGGTGGAAGAAAATGGCTTCCGGCTACAAGAAGCACTTTTTCTCTGTTGTTCTTTTCTTTTCTGCCTCCGCACTTCATGCATCACATTCCAGGGTTTCCTGTCACACCCTTAAGTTTTGGACTGTGAAACTATGTGTATTGTACCACTAATTGGCCTCTATAAATACCTCTCATACTCAATGAAACTAGAATGACTTTAAAGTGGTTCATTGTGTCACAGAAGAGCACGAGTTTGAATGCCTTTTATTAGTTTCAATGTCAATACCAGGCTGAGAGTCATGGAGCTTGTCAAAGGGGTGGAGCATGAACTGCATGGGAGTGAGAAATACCTGGTGCAGTACTTGGCTTGGCAAAGGTCACACAGCGGAACCTTCTAAACTTTGGAATTGTGAACAATTTTTCCCGCAGGATACAATAGAAATAAAGTTTTCACAGTCATAAAACCCGAAAATTTGGGTTCCTGCTACAAGTTGGTTTCAGCTTGAGGTCTTCAGGATTTTTTGGTGGAACAATGGTTTCATTTATTACCAGGTCCTGAAGGTCCTGAACAAAACAACCCCAGACCATTACACTACAACCACCATATTTTACCGCTGACATGAAATGCTTTTACAGCAAATGTAATGGGACACATACCTTCCAAATTACAAACTGGTGCAGTACTTGGCTTGGCAAAGGTCGCACAGCAGAACCTTCTAAACTTTGGAATTTTGGAAAATTTGGAATTTTTCCCACAGGATACAATAGAAATACAGTTTTCACAGACAGTCCTAAAACCCTAAAATTTGGGTTCCTGCTGCAGAGCCCAAGTTGGTTTCAGCTTGAGGTCACAAACAGATGGCCGGACATTCTCTTCAGGATTTTTTGGTGGACAACAGAATAATGGTTTCATTTATTACCAGGTCCTGAAGCAACAAAACAACCCCAGACCATTACACTACAACCACCATATTTTACCGCTAACATCAAATGCCTTTACAGCAAATGTAATGGGACACATACCTTCCAAATTACAAACTGGTGCAGTACTTGGCTTGGCAAAGGTCGCACAGCAGAACCTTCTAAACTTTGGAATTTTGGAAAATTTTGAATTTTTCAGTTTACAGTTTTCACAGACAGTCCTAAAACCCTAAAATTTGGGTTCCTGCTGCAGAGCCCAAGTTGGTTTCAGCTTGAGGTCACAAACAGATGCCCGGACATTCTCTTCAGGATTTTTTGGTGGACAACAGAACAATGGTTTGATTTATTACCAGGTCCTGAAGGTCCTGAACAAAACAACCCCAGACCATTACACTACAACCACCATATTTTACCGCTGACATCAAATGCTTTTACAGCAAATGTAATGGGACACATACCTTCCAAATTACAAACTGGTGCAGTACTTGGCTTGGCAAAGGTCGCACAGCAGAACCTTCTAAACTTTGGAATTTTGGAAAATTTGGAAAATTTGGAATTTTTCCCACAGGATACAATAGAAATACAGTTTTCACAGACAGTCCTAAAACCCTAAAATTTGGGTTCCTGCTGCAGAGCCCAAGTTGGTTTCAGCTTGAGGTCACAAACAGATGGCCGGACATTCTCTTCAGAATTTTTTGGTGGACAACAGAATAATGGTTTCATTTATTACCAGGTCCTGAAGCAACAAAACAGCCCCAGACCATTACACTACAACCACCATATTTTACCGCTGACATTAAATGCTTTAAAGCAAATGTAATGGGACACACACCTTCCAAATTACAAACTGGTGCAGTACTTGGCTTGGCAAAGGTCACACAGCGGAACCTTCTAAACTTTGGAATTGTAAACAATTTTTCCCGCAGGATACAATAGAAATAAAGTTTTCACACTCCTAAAACCCGAAAATTTGGGTTCCTGCTACAAGTTGGTTTCAGCTTGAGGTCACAAAAATCTCTTCAGGATTTTTTGGTGGACAACAGAACAATGGTTTCATTTATTACCAGGTCCTGAAGCAACAAAACAACCCCAGACCATTACACTACAACCACCATATTTTACCGCTAACATCAAATGCTTTTACAGCAAATGTAATGGGACACATACCTTCCAAATTACAAACTGGTGCAGTACTTGGCTTGGCAAAGGTCGCACAGCAGAACCTTCTAAACTTTGGAATTTTGGAAAATTTTGAATTTTTCAGTTTACAGTTTTCACAGACAGTCCTAAAACCCTAAAATTTGGGTCCCTGCTGCAAAGCCCAAGTTGGTTTCAGCTTGAGGTCACGAACAGATGCCCGGACATTCTCTTCAGGATTTTTTGGTGGACAACAGAATAATGGTTTCATTTATTACCAGGTCCTGAAGCAACAAAACAACCCCAGACCATTACACTACAACCACCATATTTTACCGCTGACATGAAATGCTTTTACAGCAAATATAATGAGACACACACCTTCCAAAAAGTTTAACTTTTGTTTTATCAAACCACAGAGTATCTTCTCAAAGGTCTTGCGGATCATTAAGATGTTTTATGGAAAAACTGAGACAAGCCTTAATGTTCTTTTTGTGGTTTTGGTCTTGGAACTTGTTTTTGCTCAGTGTATTTCTTATGGTGGAGTTATGATCACTGACCTTAACTGAGGCAAATAAGGCCTGCAGTTCTTTGGATGTTGTTGTGGGGTCTTTTGTGACTTTTTGAATAAGTCGTCTCTGTGCTCTTGAGGTAATTTCGATTGGTCGGCCGCTCCTAGGAAGGTTCACCACTGTGTGAACCACATGTTTTTCACCATTTGTGGCTAATAGCTCTCACTGTGGTTTGCTGGAGTCCCAGAGCTTTAGAAATTTTTATAACCTTTATAACACTTTCCAGATTGATAGATCTCAATTACTCATTAGTTAAGTTATTAAGTTATGAAATCACTTTTCACACAGGGCCCTGAAGGTTATGATTTTTTATTCTCCCTTAATAATAAAATTATTTAAAAAATGAATTTTGTGCTAAATTTGCTTTGCAATCAATATTTTTTACTACTAATAAACAGATGATTGATTAATTAATGTCATTTTGAAAAACCGTGATTGAGTGGCGAGGGACAACTGCCACAGTATTTGAAATATTGATTTACAGTGACTGTATAGTATGACAAGAATCTGACATACTGCAATAAAAATGTTGCTTCTACGTAAATGCTGTGTGCTGTTTGCGGTACAAGATACTTTCAAACATGCGTTCCATGAAAACAAAAGGAGAAGCTTATAAAGTTTTTCATCAGGAGATGACATTTTACTTGGAAAAACAAGACTGCCAACAACAATCAGGGAGTGTTTTTGACTGCTACTGTTTGGTGTAAAAAAAATACAGCAATAAACTCGAAATAGCAACTTCTCATTGGCTGAAGGTACCCAAGGGTATTATGGGAAAGTGTTACAGCAATGTTAACGACTCCCTATTGTGTGACTATTGTGCCCAGACCTTGCCTTAGTTTTCCATGTATTCATTTGAAGGTCAAGTTCTACAGTTAAGCTTAGTTTTCATGGACGAGGGCGGCAACCTAAAAGCAGGTTCAACACGCCTGCCACAACCCATACACACATTCAGAGGACACTTTTATCTTCACAACAATCACACTTCAAATAGTGTTTTTTCAGCTTCTCTGTGTTTATGCAGGGTAGCCAAACGAACCAGCGTTAGAAGTCAACCTATTCTTTTTGCCATCAGAATAAACACGTGTTTTTAAGCCTGAAATTATCTCGCTTGTGTGTCAAGGCCACCATCGTTTCCATGGCATCACAGGAGCAATGACCTCATTGTGCCGCCCGCCCCTTGACGTTCCTGTAGCTGTCATTGCTGCCACTTTGGGCCTTCTTTCTTTCTTTCTTTCTTTCTTGTCAGTATTGTTTGGAGACAGCACAGAAGCTGGGGAGGAAGGAATGTTGCGGCACGGTGACACAATGCACACGGAACACCCACACGACTACCACAAGTGGAAAAAAAGCTGAGAAAAAAGTCTTCATGTCAGATTTGTGACATAGAAGCAGGTGTCACCATTGAGAAACGGGGGTCAAGACAGCAACATAACCACAATAAAGCAATAATGTGGTTTCTATTTATTAAGAATATAGTCAAACTAGGAAAGTTTCACAGTGTCAGCAGATGTAATGATGTCAAACACTCTCTAGAACATCATGCAGTCATCTTATCATGAAAGCAGGATGTACATTTATGGGCCACAACATTAGATACACAACACTGCACAATGTTATGGTACTCAATACAAGAACTTCATCAATAATCTGCCTTGACAAAACCTAAGCTCAGTATTAATTTAATTCACACACAAAATATGCCTCAGAATCCACCAATATGTGTGTCATTAAGCGAAACGTCATCACATTGCACAAATACGGTATACATTTGATTATATGTATGATTATTGAAACATGAGTGAATATGCTAGCGAAGTTCAAGCAATTTTACATACTAGATTAGTGGTTAATATTTTATATACAAGCATCTCTCGGTCTATTTTAATCAAATTCTGCTTCATATAACCAGAGATAGTAAACAAATAAATCGATGACTTACCAAACGACTTCAGTTTAGCATGATTAGCATGTCATCTGTTAGCAAAACGTCTTCTTTTTGTATGCATCTTCTTTATGTATGCATCGTGGCCTGCTAGATATTTCATACGATATTAACCAGGATTCATTTTTATGAACAACTTCATGCTTTAAATCGTTCATCAGCAATAACTTAATAAGCCGATCTTCTTCCTGTTTACATTCTTGCAGCCAATAAGAGAGGAGAGTGATGTCACGTGGTTTGTCGGGCTGGGGTAGAAAGGGCCATTCACTAAAACGACACCCATACAATTTATTGTTATATTGTTATTTTATTCTTACTGGTTGAAAAAAAAATCTAAACAAATTAGACTGTGTTTGACCTTTAATTGTTCCAAAGTATTTCAACATACAGAAAGCTGGATTCCTGAAGGAAGGACTCAAACACGCGGCCCGCGGGCCAAATGTGGCACGCAGGACACTAGTTTGAGGCCCCCGCCTTGATATGAAAGTTTGATATGGATGCTGTATGGTATCATGTACCCAGAAAAAATTATTACGTTTGATTAATGTTCATGTTAAAGGTTAAATAACTGTTAATATTTATCCTCCCTATCCGTGCGGAAGTGGTAAGTTTTTGGCTATTTAAGTTTAAAGGAAATAACTTGAAGGCTACCGTTTCGGTCGCTAGCTTTCTAGTTTGCGAGTTAGCATGTGTCTCAAGACCCTGCAGTTGCGCAATATGTTGTAAATAAAAAGAGTATAAATGTGACTATAGTCGTGTTTTGTCATGTCTACAGGGCTCTAATAATGCTTTGTTCATTTTAATGTGAAAAAAATAATTTGTCTACCCACCAACTATATGTGGTTTCTTATTTTTTTTATTATTTGCTGTTTTATTGTTATTATTATATTTATTTGTTACTGATTGATTTTCTTTATTCTTGATTTTTTTATTTATTTTTCATCTTATTTTGTGCAGAAAAATAAAAATTAAGATATTTGAGAACAGTGGAATGTTTTATCAGAGCTTTTATTGTAGAAAATCGGAACCAAAGCACTGAAAAAGTTTGTATATTTTTCTGTTTTTAATAAATGCGTTTTTTTTTGTTGTTTTTTTTTTAAAACCTGATGCGACCCAGCCTTGCCCAGACCCTAGCTCCAGTGGCCCCCATATAAATTGAGTTTGAGACCCCTGCTGTATAGTCACACTGTAACCTCATGACCACAATGAGAAAACTAAAAAGTGTTCTACTGCACAGTAGAGAACATTGAACTTTTAAGCACTGTGTATGAACCAGGCTTACAAAGTAAGGGGTCATAAGTTGCAACTCATTAACCAGCTAAATTTTCCCTTCCAATTGCCAAACCTGTAGCTGTGTTTTCATTGCAGCTACTACATTTCTTTAAAAAAAAAAAAAAGTAGATACTATCAATATAACTACTAGAGTGCACGGATCTTAATCAGTTAGTAACTAACTACAGTACTCTTCTTTCCACAGGTTTCAAATGTCATATTTTTAGTCTTATTTGTTGTTACTTTAAGCTATTTTAACACAAAGCCTCTAAAAGTAGCACCATTGACAGACATGTGGAAGAAAACACTATGTAGGAGAACCAGAAAAAAACACAAAGCAAGAATAATCTCTGTGTTTATACAAGACATGGCTTTACTTGGTAAGGTCACCGATGTGTCGTCAGTGTGTGTGTGTGTGTGTGTGTGTGTGTGCCTACAGTTTCCTTTTGCGTGGCTTATGACTATGCAGCAATCACCGAGGAGGAAGAGCCTCCACACAGTCCACTTTCCACTCTCCCTGCAAAACGGTCCACCCATTTTCCGTCACATTTAACATACCCTTAAACACCATCTCACACAACAATGTGTTCCGTTTAGATTACAGAACGTACAAAGAAGACATGGATGGAAGAAGCAGCACACTGGAGTCATCTAGGACTGAAATAGACACAATGGTCTTGACAGGAGTTCCTTTTTTTAACCAGCTGAACCTGATATGGAGATAAGAGACTGGAAAAGTTTGTCCGAGAAGGAAATGTCAAGGGAATTTGTTAGTAGATTCAAACCGTTTTTTGTGTGCTTTGGATACATACACACAAAACACCATCAACATAAGCAGTTGTCGACAAATCAAACTTAAAACTAATCATTGTTTGCACATTTATTTATGACTTTAACCAAAACCAGAAGGGGAATCTGCCATTATGAAGGATTTTTAAACCTATGGTTTTCTTCCATTTGTGCATATTTTCATTGGGATTAATTTGTTTTCACCTGATGGGAGTACAATAATCCCTCGTTTATTGCGGTTAATTACTTCCGGACTCGGCCATAATAAATGAAATTCCATGAAGTACGATTTCTTAGTGATAAATGATTTTTTTTCGTAATGGTAATGGTTTTATTTCATTTGAACATGCATCAGATTACAATTGAATGCATCACATAATCAGTTCACAGTTCCACATGTCCAAAAAGGAGTAGGAAGAAGCAAAGCTTATTAAATCCTACCCCTCCGTCTGGTACTTTTACAATCAGTAACTGTTACATTTGTTCACTTCCTGCTTTCCTAATATAGTTTTAAAAAAAAATTGTGTTTTTTAAACATTATTAGAGGCCTCTAAACATGAAATAACACCCCTATAGTCACCTTTACACTCCTATTACCCTATATCAGGGGGCTCAAACACGCGGCCCGCGGGCCAAATGTGGCCCGCAGGACACTAGTTTGAGGCCCCCGCCTTGATATGAAAGTTTAATGTTAGTGCGGCCCGCGCAAGTTTGATATGGATGCTGTATGGTATCATGTACCCAGAAAAAATTATTACGTTTGATTAATGTTCATGTTAAAGGTTAAATAACTGTTAATAGTTATCCTCCCTATGCGTGTGGAAGTGGTAAGTTTTTGATATGGATGCTATATGGTATCATGTACCCAGAAAAAATGATTACGTTTGATTAATGTTCATGTTAAAGGTTAAATAACTGTTAATAGTTATCCTCCCTATCCGTGTGGAAGTGGTAAGTTTTTGGCTATTTAAGTTTAAAGGAAATAACTGGGAGGCTACCGTTTAGGTCGCTAGCTCTCTAGTTTGCGAGTTAGCATGTGTCTCAAGACCCTGCAGTTGCGCAATATGTTGTAAATAAAAAGAGTATAAATGTGACTATAGTCGTGTTTTGTCATGTCTACAGGGCTCTAATAATGCTTTGTTCATTTTAATGTGAAAAAAATAATTTGTCTACCCACCAACTATATGTGGTTTCTTAATTTTTTATTATTTGCTGTTTTATTATTATTATTATATTTATTTATTACTGATTGATTTTCTTTATTCTTGATTTGTTTATTTATTTGTCATCTTATATGAAGATATTTGGGAACAGTGGAATGTTTTATCAGAGCTTTTATTGTAGAAAATCAGAACCAAAGCAAGTTTATTAATTTTTCTGTTTTTAATAAATGCGTTTTTTGTTGGGGTTTTTTTTGGAAAACCTAATGCGGCCCACCCTCGCCTAGACCCTAGCTCCAGTGGCCCCCAGGTAAATTGAGTTTGAGACCCCTTGCCCTATAGTGTAAACATAACATGAAATAAATAAATGATTATTTCAGATTTTACTCATCACAGCAAGTTTGATTCGGTGTAGTTTTCTTCTTATACTGTACATCTTCAACTTGATGAATAACGACATGATGAATTATGTTGTCACTGAGGTAACGCCTCTAAAATAAATCATAATCCTATAATATTTAAGAAATGTTTACTGTCTCGTGAAAGTGAACGGTGCCTATACTACCAATGAGAAATAGTACCTGCTTTTTTTTGATATACTATAGAGAAAGCAGGTACTATAGTAGTAAGAGTTGTTGGAAAGAATGTGCACGATCTCCTTTAGGATGTGTGACTAACACGAACGAGGAAAGTGGTAACCTCATCCTCACTGTCAACTGTAAGTCCGTGACACACAGGCACACAAAACATTTCTTTCAGTCTCAAAAAGAGCGAAACATCTGCGTTCAATTACTCCCACCCACACGGCTATACAGTCCAATAATGACTGTGAAACACAACAGCAATTTTCTTTTATGATGTTGTTTTCCCTACTTGGCATTGCTTTCGGTAACTATAGCGATGGTTGGCACAAGCTGGCACTAATACGGAGAATGCCGTTCCTTTCAATGGTGCTACGTTATTCACTTTACCGCAGGGGTGGGCAAACTACGGCCCGGGGGCCACATCCGGCCCGCCAAGTGTTTGAATACGGCCCGCCCAATCTTTCCAAAGTATTTCATTTAAACTCAACATACAACCTGGCATCATGGCCTGAGCCAACCTTTTGATGGTTGTATCAATTTCGTTTTTTGACATGGTCTGTTGTTTACAAAGTGCTCCTGAAAAAAGGGACACAAGCACATAATAATAATAATAATTACTATTATTATTATTATTATTATTATTATTATTATTATTATTATTATTATTATTATTATTATTATTATTATTATTATTATTATCTAATAATCTAATAATGATAATAATAATAATAATAATAATAATAATAATAATAATAATAATAATAATAATAATAATAATAATTATTATTATTATTATTATTATTATTATTATTATTATTATTATTATTATTATTATTATTATTATTATTATTATTAGATTATTAGATTATTAGATTATTATAATTATTATAATTATTATTAGAGCTATTATGATTATTATAATTATTATATCAAGGCTAATTATTATATTAATTATATATAATATTATTGTTATATTAGCATATTTTACATAATAATAATATAATTATTATTATTTTAATTTTATTGTAATTATTATAATATTTTATTATTTTTAAAATATTTAAATATAAATATAAAATAATAAATAATAATAGCAGATTGCATGACAATTTTACAGATACAATAATACCAGGTGGACTGTTACGTGTAAAATATATAGTCTGCCCCCCCCCCCCCATAAATTTTGTCATATCAATGCGGCCCGCGAGTCAAAAAGTTTGCCCACCCCTGCTTTACCGGATAGGCTTCTATGCAATGATGGTGTAATGAGCCCCCCCACCACCAAAACCACACACACACATAGGAGTGACAGGAATTTGAACTCTGGATTGTTGCCAGTGCCCACTCTCTCTGCACCCATGCATTGTTCAGAACCCAGCAGGGTTTGAAGTGAATCAAGCTTGTGATGTGGTGATGTTGCTTCCTGCTGCTGCGTGGATTTGTTTCATATGAGGCCTTTGTTAGTGGATGAGGGGGCGACCGCTTTTTTTTTTTTTACCATAGATAGAAGGTTGTTAATAAGCTCTAGTTAATAAGGTCATTTCCTCCACAGGCTTCTGTAGTGCTTCGTTTCTTCTCAGCTCCTGAGCCTCGGAGTCAGGCTCCATCAGCATGTCAGGTAAAGCTAAAGCAACGATATGAAGAAGAGTGTTTGACGTGCTTTGGAATTTACAATAGACAATAAACATGTCATTCGGGAGCCATGATTAGCGGGAGGGAAGTCCCCCGGGTTTCAAACGCACCTGCGGTGTCAAACAATCACACTACTGTCTTCTAAAGCAGCCTGATGGGGAACAGGTGTCAATCATTCATTCATTCATTTTCGCGGGTGGTGCTGGAGCCTATCCCAGCTGTCTTCGGGCGAGAAACGGGGTACACACAGGACTGGTCGGCAGCCAATCACATTATATTCAATCATTCATTTTTGACTGGTTATCCTCACAAGGGTCATGGGAGTGCTGGAGCCTACCCCAGCTGTCTTTGGGCGAGATGCGGAGTACACCCAGGACTTTTCGGCAGCCAATCGCAGTATTGCAGTATATAATAATAATATTCATTCATTCATTCATTTTCTCCCGCTTTTTCCTCATGAGGGTCGCGGGGGGTGCTGGAGCCTATCCCAGCTGTCTTTGGGTGAGAAACGGGGTACACCCTGGACCGGTCGCCAGCCAATCACAGGGCACATATAGACAACAACCATTCACACTCACATTCATACCTATGGACAATTTGGAGTCGTTAATTAACCTAGCATGTTTTTGGAATGTGGGAGGAAACCCACGCATGCACGGGGAGAACATGCAAACTCCACACAGAGATGGCCGAGGGTGGGGAAAGACAAAAAAAGAAGCCAAAAAGTTACCACTTCCACACAAAATAGGAGAAGAAGTCATTCATTCATTCATTTTCTCCCACTTATCCTCATGAGGATAGTGCTGGAGGGGGTGCTGGAGTCTATCCCAGCTGTCTTCAGGCGAGAGGCAGGGTACATATAGGGCACATATAGATCACAGGGCACATATAGGGCACAGGGCACATATAGACAAACAACCATTCACACTCACATTCATACCTATGGACAATTTGGAGTCGCTAATTAACCTAGCATGTTTTTAGAATGTGGGAGGAAACCGGAGTACTCGGAAAAACCCCACGCATGCACGGGGAGAACATGCAAACTCCACACAGAAATGGCAGAGGGTGGGGAAAGACAAAAAAAAGAAGCCAAAAAGTTACCACTTCCACACAAAATAGGAGAAGAAGTCATTCATTCATTCATTTTCTCCCGCTTATCCTCATGAGGATAGTGCTGGAGGGGGTGCTGGAGCCTATCCCATCTGTCTTCGGGCGAGAGGCGGGGTACACCCTCGCCTGCCAATCACAGGGCACATATAGACAAACAACCATTCACACTCACATTCACACCTATGGACAATTTGGAGTCGAAAATTAACCTAGCATGTTTTTAGAATGTGGGAGGAAACCGGAGTACCCGGAGAAAACCCACACAAGGAGAACATGCAAACTCCACACAGAAATGGCCGAGGGTGGGGAAAGACAAAAAAAGAAGCCAAAAAGTTACCACTTCCACACAAAATAGGAGGAGAACTCATTCATTCATTCATTTTCTCCCACTTATCCTCATGAGGATAGTGCTGGAGGGGGTGCTGGAGTCTATCCCAGCTGTCTTCAGGCGAGAGGCGGGGTACATATAGGGCACATATAGATCACAGGGCACATATAGACAAACAACCATTCACACTCACATTCACACATATGGACAATTTGGAGTCGAAAATTAACCTAGCATGTTTTTGGAATGTGGGAGGAAACTGGAGTAGCTTAGCCTTCGAATTATTTCCTTTAAACTTAAATAGCCAAAAACCTACCACTTCCACACGGATAGTGAGGATAACTATTAACACTCATTCAACCTTTAACATGAACATTAATCAAACGTAATAATTTTTTCTGGGTACATGATACCATACAGCATCCATATCAAAAACTTACCACTTCCACACAGATAGGGAGGATAACTATTAACAGTTATTTAACCTTTGACATGAACATTAATCAAACATAATAATTTTTTCTGGGTACATGATACCATACAGCATCCATATCAAACTTGCGCGGGCCGCACTAACATTAAACTTTCATATCAAGGCGGGGGGCCTCAAACTAGTGTCCTGCGGGCCACTTCACCACTTCACGTAATGGCAATACCATGCATTAACCAGGAACTACATACTCTAATCGTGGAGCAGGAAGTCCCCAATTAAAACTTTTCCCTCCACTTGGAGCCAAGCAGGTGCTCCCTTTTATTGGCCATTACTGCTTTTCTAATCTTGTACATGACTTCCTGGCTTTTGGAGCAAGAGATATTTACACATGAAAACCAGCCGGTGGTGCAAAGCCAAGCAAATCAGAGCTTTTCTTCCTGTCGGTCATACACACCAATGAAAATATGGCTGACACTTGTCTTGCATGGAAGTTAATAAGGTAAGTCAAATATTCAAGCATTGAGTCCATGCAATTTGTATTGGCATTGTAATGCTACATAATATTAACAGGGATTTAGAAGTGCGCCTTGTGGTATGCCACATGTTACAAATAAAGACAATACATTCATTTTCTACTGCTTTTCCTCACGAGGGTCGCGGGGGTGCTGGAGCCTATCCCAGCTGTATTTGAGCGAGAGGCGTTGTACACCCTGGACTGGTCGCCAGCCAATCACAGGGCACATATAGACAAACAACCATTCACACTCACATTCATACCTATGGACAATTTGGAGTCGCTAATTAACCTAGCAAATATTAAGTATTATGTAATAAGAAATTGTTCATGTAAAAAGTCAATTAAAACATCATGTATAATATATTGGGCTGCACGGCGACTGAGTGGTTAGCGCGCAGGCCACACAGATAGGAGACCTGAGTTTGATTCCACCTTAGGGCATCTCTGTGTGGAGTTTGCATGTTTTTTCCGGGTACTCCGGGTTTCCTCCAACATTCCAAAAACATGCTAGGCTAATTAGCGACTCCAAATTGCCCATAGGTATAAATGTGAGTGTGAATGGTTGTTTGTCTATATGTGCCCTGTGATTGGCTGGCGACCAGTCCAGGGTGTACCCCGCCTCTCGCTGGAAGACAGCTGGAATAGGCTCCAGCACCCCCTCAAGCACTATCCTCATGAGGATAAGCGGGAGAAAATGAATGAATGAATGAGTTCTCCTCCTATTTTGTGTGGAAATGGTAACTTTTTGGCTTCTTTTTTTGTCTTTCCCCACCCTCGGCCATCTCTGTGTGGAGTTTGTGAAGATACTAAGTGGTAGAAAATGAATGAAATTAATATAATATATTTATTTGGGGGCGGCACGGCGGTCTAGTGGTTAGTGCACAGACCTCACAGCGAGGAGACCGAGGTTCAATTCCACCCTCGGCCATCTCTATGTGGAGTTTGCATGTTCTCCCCGTGCATGCGTGGGTTTTCTCCGGGGACTCCGGTTCCAAAACCACATTCCAAAAACATGCTAGGTTAATTAGCGACTCCAAATTGTCCATAGGTATGAATGTGAGTGTGAATGGTTGTTTGTCTATATGTGCCCTATTTATTTGTCTATACCAGATAAATTTATCACAACTTGTTATGCATGTACATTGAAAAAAACAAATGAACAAGCCTGCCAGTAAAAAAACGAGGTTGAGGTTGTCGTTATGATTTTTATTTACTTTCAACTGGAGCGCTTTGAGCTTGGCTCTCAGAAGCTCCATGTGGGATATTTCCTACTTCCTGTGGAATGAAGCATCAGTCAACCATCACTACGGGTCTATAATCCAGCTCACTGGAGAAGTGGAACAGAGGACGCATAAAAACAACAACTGCACCCACACAGATGTGCAACATTCAACCGTGGGGGGGGGGGGGCCCTTTGTACTTCGATAAAAGCCTCCGAGCTATGTCACATTCCCGAAATCCACACGCAGAGAAACAGATATTTTCACACCGCTGCACAAAGCCTCGGCGGACGCATTAAGCCGCCAAAGCGTTACCCTCCGTGACTCATACGTCGGGAGGAAAAGCGGCTGAGTAATCACAATAATAAGGCATCATCATCATCATCATCATCATGCTGCCGTCTGGACAGTTGCTGCTCAGCGGGTCCCGTCAGCCAATCAGTGATGGAGGACTGGAATCAGATATCACTCTACAAGAAGACAACAATATTAGAGTGGAATCAGCTGGGAGTGCTGAGTATGCTAATTGTAAAGTGCTGCTAATCGTTTCCATCTCTGAGCTGGTAATGGGCTTGTGGGGCTTTTGGCTTGGCGGCCTGCACTAAAGCGTCCCTTTGGGGGGGTC
The DNA here is from genome assembly GCF_030265055.1 of Doryrhamphus excisus. Classification (NCBI taxonomy): domain Eukaryota; kingdom Metazoa; phylum Chordata; class Actinopteri; order Syngnathiformes; family Syngnathidae; genus Doryrhamphus; species Doryrhamphus excisus. Next base: position 9,383,322 of record NC_080488.1, on the reverse strand, counting down.
TGGACTTGGACTTGACCATGTTGTGTGCTGTTGTTGATGAAGATGTGGAGATTGGCGGTGGTGTACTGGGCACAGATTAAGATTAAGATTAAGCCTTTATTCGTCCCTCAGTGGGGAAATTTGTATAATAATAGTCAGTTAAGCAGTACAAAATACACAATGTGGAAAAATAAACAATATAAACAACCCAAGTATTAACAAAATCAACAGTTTTTCCCAGAGTTATATACAAATACAGTATGTAGATAATATGAAACAAGATATATGAGATATATGACCAGTCTATACACTGAGATCTTGTTAGAAAGTTAATATGAGGCATTATGGAAATACTTCACATAGAACTTAGTATATTGCATTTAGAACCCTTAATATTGCACATGGAGGTTGATCAGATATTTGAGAACAGTGGAATGTTTTATCAGAGCTTTTATTGTAGAAAATTGGAACCAAATGAATGAATTATTATTTATTATTTATTATTTATTATTTATTATTTATTATTTATTATTTATTATTTATTATTTATTATTTATTATTTATTATTTATTATTTATTATTTATTATTTATTATTTATTATTTATTATTTATTATTTATTATTTATTATTTATTATTTATTATATATTATTTATTATTTATTATTTATTATTTATTGTTGTTGTTATTATTATTATTATTATTATTCATTTTCTACGGCTTTTCCTCACAAGGGTCGCAGGGGTGCTGGAGCCTATCCCAGCTGTGTTCGGGTGAGAGGCAGGGTACACCCTGGACTGGTGGCGAGCCAATCACAGGGCACATATAGACAAACAACCATTCACACTCACATTCATACCTATGGACAATTTGGAGTCGCTAATTAGCCTAGCATGTTTTTGGAATGTGGGAGGAAACCGGAGTACCCGGAGAAAACCACGGGAAGAACATGCAAACTCCACACAGAGATGGCCGAGGGTGGAATTGAACCCTGGTCTCCTCGCTGTGAGGTCTGCGCACTAACCACTAATCCGCCGTGCCGCCCCCAAATAAATATATTATATTAATTTCATTCATTTTCTACCACTTATCTTCACAAGGCGGCGAGCCAATCACAGGGCACATATAGACAAACAACCATTCACACTCACATTCATACCTATGGACAATTTGGAGTCGCTAATTAACCTAGCATGTTTTTGGAATGTGGGAGGAAACCGGAGTACCCGGAGAAAAAGACAATACAAATGTTGGAAAAAAACAAATATTGAATCCCAGTCGGGGTGAATGATAACATAAATATTAAGTATTATGTAATATGATATTGCACAGTGATGAGAAGGAGATGTCATCTCTTTGACAAGTGTGTGTTTGAAAGTATGTATGTGTGTGTGTGTGTGTGTGTGTGTGTGTGTCAACAGAAGGGAAGCCAGGGGTGCGTCTCAGCTGCCATGAGCTTTGCCTCTTGCTCCGAGAAGCCATCATCCATGATCTCATCCTAGGAAAAAAAAAATCCCCCTCGCCTCGCTTGCCTTCCTCTTCTTCAGCTGCCTCGGCATTCCATTTCTCCGGGCAGCTCCCACTCTCTCCAGACCAAAGAAAAGGGAAAGTCTTGCTGAGGTCAGACCCCACCGGGAGCCAGTGGGCGGCCTCTTGTGATATTATCTACTGTTGAAAAAGTGAAGACATGAAAGAGGATTAACTCTTCATTTTCCAGGCATCATACTTTTAGTACGGGATGGTGGTCAAGTGTTATAAATACTGATGTGTCTTATGGTGAAACAGTCAGCCGTTAGAGGCCCACGTTTTGGTCAAGGCTGAAATATCGCACATCGGATGAATCATGATAATTGGTGTTCTCCGGGACTTTTATCTCAGACCACCAACTGTTAAAATATTCAGTCTGGCCTGCACATAAACACAGTTTGAATCCCGATCTCAAACATGGGACTTCCTGTTGTCCCCATACGTTTGTCATAAGACGCAGGTTTCAAGTCAAGACAAGTCCGAAGTCATAGGGTTGAAATTTTCTAGTCCTTACAGGTCATCCGTTCATTTTTTATACCGCTTATACTCACAAGGGTCTTCGGGCGAGAGGCGGGGTACACACTGGACTGGTTGCCAGCCAATCACAGGGCACATATAGACAAACAACCATTCACACTCACACTTATGGAGAATTTCATTCATTCATTCATTTTCTACCACTTTTCCTCACAAGGGTCACAGGGGTGCTGGAGCCTATCCCAGCTGTCTTCGGGCAAGAGGCGGGGTACACTCTGGACTGGTGGCCAGCCAATCACAGGCCACATATAGGCAAACAACCATTCACACTCACATTCATACCTATGGACAATTTCATTCATTCATTCATTTTCTACCGCTTTTCCTCACAAGGGTCACGGGGGTGCTGGAGCCTATCCCAGCTGTCTTCGGGCGAGAGGCGGAGTACATTCTGGACTGGTCGCCAGCCAATCACAGGGCACATATAGACAAACAACCATTCACACTCACATTCATACCTATGGATAATGTGGAGTCGCTAATTAACCTAGCATGTTTTTGGAATGACAACACAGAGATGCCCGAGCGGGGAATCGAACCCAGGTCTCCTAGCTGCACGCTAACCACTCGGCCCCTTATAGGTCATAAGCACTGTTAAGTGTCTTCCAAAGATCCTGTTAGTGGGGACGCAATTTATGCAACACATTCACTGAAAATCTCTTTCACAGGTTTATTGCACGGTTATTGCAGGGTTTATTGCACGGTTAATTGCACTTGTTATTTTACAGGATTTTTTTGTAGTAGTTTTTATTATAGAGTCTGATAGCTACAGGGAGGAAAGCCCTTTGTTTTGTCAAATTGTAGATTTTACTCAAGAACATGAAGGATATAATAAGAATATTATAGGCTGTAATGTTGCTATGAGTTAGCGCATGACGATCATGTACCTTCATTCCCAATGCAATAGCTATGTGACAACAAAACCAACACTAAATCATTATTTCAAAGATTGCTTAATTGATGCAACTCTGCATGACTGAAATCACTCTTTCCCAACAACCCTGAACCACCATTGCTTCAAATATTGAGCAACAAGAGGACGAGTTGAGGTGGGGTTTATATTTTAGGGAATGCACAGCAGTCAACCACAAAGGAAGAATGCCTGCAGACCACTCATTTTGGTAAGAAGAGCCTTCTTCTGTGGACTCTGACGTCCGTCTGCCTCCTTTCCCATCAGCTGTGGTGGCCGCCAACCTCAACAGGCCAGCACGCGTCAACTTGAGCCTCTAAAACGGGGGTCTCAAACATGCGGCCCGCGGGCCAAATGTGGCACGCAGGACACTAATTTGAGGCCCCCGCCTTGATATGAAAGTTTAATATTAGTGCCGCCCGCGCAAGTTTGATACGGATGCTGTATGGTATCATGTACCCAGAAAAAATTATTACGTTTGATTAATGTTCATGTTAAAGGTTAAATAACTGTTAATAGTTATCCTCCCTATCCGTGTGGAAGTGGTAAGTTTTTGGCGATTTAAGTTGAAAGGAAATAACTTGAAGGCTACGGTTTAGGTCGCTAGCGCTCTAGTTTGCGAGTTAGCATGTGTCTCAAGACCCTGCAGTTGCGCAAAATGTTGTAAATAAAAAGAGTATAAATGTGACTATAGTCGTGTTTTGTCATGTCTACAGGGCTCTAATAATGCTTTGTTCATTTTAATCTGAAAAAAATAATTTGTCTATCCACCAACTATATGTGGTTTCTTAAGTTTTTATTATTTGCTTTTTTTATTATTATTATTATTATTATATTTATTTTTTTATTACTGAGTGATTGATTTTCTTTATTCTTGATTTGTTTATTTATTTTTCATCTTATTTTGTGTAGAAAAATAAAAAGTAAGATATTTGAGAACAGTGGAATGTTTTATCAGAGCTTTTATTGTAGAAAATCGGAACCAAAGCAAAGTTTTTTAAATATTTTTGTTTTTAATAAATGCGTTTTTTTTGTTTTTTTTTTAAACCTGCACTCCAGTGGCCCCCAAGTAAATTAAGTATGAGACCCCTGCTCTAAAACCACCATTTGATGTTTCTGAAAAAAACAAACACTGAGCGGATGTGGTAGGAGTTGTGATTATTTTACAGAGCCGCAGGGCCTCCTGTTAGAGGCAAAGAAAAACAGATGAGTCAAGCATGTAGTCAGCCTACCTTCCTGTCTGTTTGTCTGTGCTTCTGTGTGTGTACTGTGTGTATATATATACATATATATGTGTGTGTGTGTGTGTGTACATATGTGTTATTTTGGCTGTATCGTCCAACTGGTCTTGCCCAGTATGTAATCCGATGCCACCATCAGCCTCCTCAGGGCCGAAATAGAGCTGAGTGAGAATTTAATAGTGTGATACATAACAAGTGTCTGTCCAGCAGGGTGACATCAGCTGTGGGGAATCTGCTGGCGTCCCTGTCCGGGACCCTGCTGACATCGGGGGCAAACGGACAGGGCGCACAATTGAACTGAATGACTTTTACCATCAACACAAGTCACTGATAAGGTTTGTGTGCGCTTGGCCAATGCACTTAATCATACAGGTGGAGGCAACCTTTTATACACCTATAATAATATGGTAATGGTAATGGTAATGGTAATGGTAATGGTAATGGTAATGGTAATGGTAATGGTAATGGTAATGGTAATGGTAATGGTAATGGTAATGGTAATGGTAATGGTAATGGTAATGGTAATGGTAATGCTTTTATTTCATTTGAACATGCATCAGATTACAATTGAATGCATCACATAATCAGTTCACAGTTCCACATGTCCAAAAGGAGTAGGAAGAAGCAAAGCTTATTAAATCCTACCCCTCCATCTGGTACTTTTATAATCAGTAACTGTTACATTTGTTCACTTCCTGCTTTCTTAATATAGTTATTATTATTTTTTTAATAATGCACCTCCTACCAAAGTACAAGGTGATATGACCATACAAAGACATAATAGAATAATAATAATAATAATAATAATAATAATAATAATAATAATAATAATAATAATAATAATAATAATAATAATAATAATAATTCATTTTCTATCGCTTTTTTCTCACAAGGGTTGCGGGGGTGCTGGAGCCTATCCCAGCTGTCTTATTATTATTATTATTAATTAATTATATTATATATTAGTAATAATAATAATTATTATTATTGTTGTTGTTGTCGTTGTTGTTATTATTATAATAACTACTACTACTAATAAAAATAATAATAATAATTGTTATTATTATTATTATTTTAAATAATGATGATTATTATTACTATTATCATTTATTCATTTATTTTTTTTATTGTTTTTTATTATTATTATGCATTATTTTAGCTGTTTGAGGATGAACTATCTCAGCAAGTTGAAGTATTTGTGATTTTAGAAATAAGGAGTTAGTATGTTCTCTGTCGGTTGCATTATGAATTATCCTTACTGACCTTTTTTGCAGTACATTTAGCGAGTAAAAATAGGTAATAATATATGTTGGGTGAATAAATGGATAGCTTTTCAGTAGCATTATTAAAAACATAGTTTTTTTTTTATAACAATCCCGAAGTTGGATCAAGCTCATGTTTGGAACTGGTCTTACCAGTTTTTTATGTGGTACTTGCAGGATGTTGGTCAGTTTGTATATAAAAAAAAAAAGTGACACACGTGCTTTCTTTACTTAATGCATATCCCTTTCTGTTAAAGCGTGCAGAAGGAGGAAGTAGAAAGAGACAGGATGAGGAAACGGAACAGGAGGTAGTAGGGATGTATGCAGGACAAGAATAAAGACCAAAGCGGATGGTTGACAGGAAGTGAAGGGTGAATCAAAAGTAAGACACAATAAAAGTCCAACCTTTCTTTCCACCTTGACCCGCCCCCCCCACCCTCATCATGTCTTCATCTTTTCCCTCTCATGTTACTCTCCTTCTCGGGCTGTCCTCACCGTGCACAGACACTTTGCCAATACATTACACGCTCTTTCACCATGTGACAATGGTGGTGCTGATGTTGTCACCACCTCATCGCTCAGTTTGTATTGACAGGAGCAGCTGTGCATTAATAACAAAATAAAATTGTATTTAATCTAAAAGCATTTTCATGATATCCTGTAAGAAAATAATGACGTTTCCAAATGTCGTGCGTACGCACTTCCATGTCAGCATGGAAAGCACCCATTGTTGCTTCTCAGCCGAGCAGGAAGCACCTTTCCACAACAAATGTAGCGTCTGATTCAGCCCAGTCCACTTGAGTCCACTTGGCAATGCTCAAAGATGAAAGAGACACTTATTTTTTAAAGAAATGCTTTGAAAATTAAAACAATAATGGCCGTAACTCACTACTTAAGTATAATTGCAATGTTTTAACAAGCATTCTAGTGGAAAAAAATAGTAAAATACAAAAAAAAACTTGGACATTGAACTCACCTGACTCACCTGACTCATACTTGGCCAGTTCATGACCGTCAGCCACAGACCATGCCACTACCACCACCACGTTACACCCACTCACTTGCTTTGCTATATAATATCACCCCTGAAGAAGATGCTAATAATGATAAAATTGTTCAATTACTAATGATAACACGTTATATTACTAACTAATTATTCATTATTTCAATGTTACAGATTCTACATAAGAGCAAACGTTCTTCTCTCGCAGCATTCCGTCTCCTGGGTACCCATCATCCCGGGAATAGCAGCTATGTGAGCATGACGGCACGGCACTATTTCTGTTTCTTTGCTACTTGACATTGAGGGGACGGGATTATGTTGGCTTCACTACCGCAAGTATCCATCCTCTGTCACACATGCAGTGTGTATACACGCAGTAATGTGCAGTCAGGCCTTCTCTGCTGGCCTAACCTACAGAAGCACTGCATTTACAGCTTCAATTGTATTATTATTATTATTATTATTCATTCATTCATTTATTTTCTACTGCTTTTCCTCACGAGGGTCACGACAGGTGCTGGAGCCTATCCCAGCTGTCTTTGGGCGAGAGACAGGGTACACCCTGGACTGGTCGCCAGCCAATCACAAGGCACATATAGACAAACAACCATTCACACTCACATTCATACCTATGGACAATTTGGAGTCGCTAATTAACCTAGCATGTTTTTGGAATTTGGGAGGAAACCGGAGTACCCGGGGAAAACCCACGCATGCACGGGATGAACATGCAAAAACTCCACACAGAGATGGCCGAGGGTGGAATTGAACCCTGGTCTCCTCGCTGTGAGGTCTGCGCTCTAACCACTCGACCGCCGTGCCGCCTATTATTATTATTATTATTATTATTATTATTATTATTATTATTATTATTATTATTATTATTATTATTATTATTATTATTATTATTATGCTTATTTTGCACTGAACAGGAAGTCACTGCAGTGTAGCTAGCGGAGACAAAACTCGAGTCAGACTCAAGTCACAATTTTGATGACTTTGGACTTGACATCAATGACATCGGAAATCGAAATTATTATTATTATTATTATTATTATTATTATTATTATTATTATTATTATTATTATTATTATTATTATTATTATTATTATTATTATTATTATTATTATTCCCAAATGACTATTATTGTTGAGAGTAGAGTGTTTCTTGGCTGCACTGTTTCCAGTAGTGTGTGTTGATTTTAGTAGCTTCGGTGTGTTGCCATGTCATTGTAATCTACCCAGGGCCTTCAGAATCAGGAATGCTGGCCCATGTCACTTAAAACACTATTATATATACATATAATGGGGTAAGGGCGGCACGGTGGTCCAGGGGTTAGCGCACAGACCTCACAGCTAGGAGACCAGGGTTCAATTCCACCCTCGGCCATCTCTGTGTGGAGTTTGCATGTTCTCCCCGTGCATGCGTGGGTTGTCTCTGGTTTCCTCCCACATTCCAAAAAACATGCTAGGTTAATTAGCGACTCCAAATTGTCCATAGGTATGAATGTGAGTGTGAATGGTTGTTTGTCTATATGTGCCCTGTGATTGGCTGGCGACCAGTCCAGGGTGTACCCCGCCTTACGCCCGAAGACAGCTGGGATAGGCTCCAGCACCCCCCGCGACCCTCGTGAGGAAAAAGCGGTAGAAAATGAATGAATGAATGAATAATGGGGTAATTCATATTCACGGCCATTCTACGGCTCAGAAATCAACACGTCACACGCTCCCTTTGTGCATTTCCTGTTTTTTGTGGGGTTTTTTGCACATAGACCAGTCATAGGAACCTTTAATTCATGTTAATTACATGAGGTTAATTGGAGAGAAAATGGCTCCATAATGGTATTGGTATTGGTAATGAAGTACTGCAGAGATCAGTATCAGCCAATATTGGACGTGTGTAATAAAAACACAAAGCTTTGTTGGTGTTCAAAGACTTTTGGTCACTGCCTGTCCACATATGGCACCCAGAACCAGTAAACCCAGTATAAGTATGAAAACAAAACCAATAAACACCTGCCGACATAAATGCAAGGAAGTGTTGTGGATTTCTAAACATAAAAGTACGTTACACACAACTTCCGTGTAGGAGGTGACTTCAAGGGGTGACTAACCTTCGGCTGTGCCTCAGCTTGCCTTTGAGCCCAGCTGCTTCTCGAGTCCTCCATCGTCATTAAAACCGCGTGCGGCATACGTGACAGCATTGTTGTATCCCGCCACTTCTGGCCGCGTGCGGTTTTCTTTCAACCGCTGTGGCATTCAGGGGCGGCTGAGGTCTCAGATGTTCTCGCTGGTGCCGTGTCTTTGAACGTGACATCTGCAGGACTTGGCCGTATGAGTCACCTGCTGTGTGCGCCGTATATCGAGCATCTGCTGTATGCCGCATCAACACGGCCGTAAAGTCAAGTGTCATTGATCCGTCATGCTGATGATGGAGGCGACTCAGAGCTAACTCAGATACGTTACATCACTTGGACCGCTGCTCTTTGTTTACTCAGCATAAACTCAACGTTGTCTCAGGACTCTTTAGTTTCAAGTTTGGAGTCAGTTCTCAAGTGAATATGTGCCAGACTAAGTCAAGTCTCAAATCAAGTCTCAAGTCAAGTCCGAAGACATAGGGTGGAAATTTTCTATTCCATACAAGTCACTAGTGTTTCCCAAATAAAATAATATGAAACGTTTTGAATGGAATTGGGTGCTGCACGGTGTTCAAGTGGTTAGCACATAGGCCTCACAGCTCAGAGACCCGAGTTCGATTCCACATCTCGGTGTGGGGTTTACATGTTCTCCCCGTGCATGCGTGGGTTTTCTCCGGGTACTCCGGTTTCCTCCCACATTCCAAAAAACATGCTAGGTTAATTAGCGACTCCAAATTGTCCATAGGTATGAATGTGATTGGCCGGCTACCAGTCCAGGGTGTACCCCACCTCTTACCCGAAGACAGCTGGGATAGGCTCCAGCACCCCTGCGACCCTCGTGAGGAAAAAGCGGTAGAAAATGAATGAATGAATAATAATAATAATAATAATAATAATAATAATAATAATAATAATAATAATAATAATAATAATAATAATAATAATAATAATAATAATAATAATAATAATAATAATAATAATAATAATAATAATTCATTTTCTACCGCTTATCCTCACGAGGGTCGCAGGAGTGCTGGAGCCTATCCCAGCTGTCTTCGGGCGAGAGGCGGGGTACACCCTGGACTGGCCAATCACAGGGCATATATAGACAAACAACCATTCACACTCACATTCATACCTATGGACAATTTGGAGTCGCTAATTAACCTAGCATGGTTTTGGAATGTGGGAGGAAACCGGAGTACCCAGAAAAAACTGGAGAGCTAGCGACCTAAACGGTAGCCTTCAAGTTATTTCCTTTAAACTTAAAAAAGCCAAAAACTTACCACTTCCACACGGATAGGGAGGATAACTATTAACAGTTATTTAACCTTTAACATGAACATTAATCAAACGTAATAATTTTTTCTGGGTACATGATACCATACAGCATCCATATCAAAAACTTACCACTTCCACACGGATAGGGAGGATAACTATTAACAGTTATTTAACCTTTAACATGAACATTAATCAAACGTAATAATTTTTTCTGGGTACATGATACCATACAGCATCCATATCAAAAACTTACCACTTCCACACGGATAGGGAGGATAACTATTAACAGTTATTTAACCTTTAACATGAACATTAATCAAACGTAATAATTTTTTCTGGGTACATGATACCATACAGCATCCATATCAAACTTGCGCGGGCCGCACTAACATTAAACTTTCATATCAAGGCGGGGGCCTCAAACTAGTGTCGGGCTGCATGTTTGAGACCCCTGCTTTATACCTTACAGGCAAGACTCACGTAGCTCTTCTTCTATTGGAGCGGCTGCACCTAGCAGGCAAACACCACTATAGCCCAACCCCTCACAATACTGTACTCCTGTCGCTACAATAGCTTAAGAAAACAAACAAATCCACATAAAAATATGTCGAAATATTTTTGTACTTCTCAGGTGACAAGCCTGTCAAGTCAAAGTACAATAGCCTTTTTCAGTGTTCAGGATGCAGGTGCTTCGGTTGCTCACACGTCAGCACAAGCGGAAACGAAAATATTATGTTTACTATAATTACAACATCAAGACAGAGCCAACAGAAACCAGACGGTGTTATCGTGAAAGCGTGCTAGACATTTTAAAATATCACAATAACTTAAGCTCAGACTCCGGAAAAGCTAAACCGGGGAGGTCTAAATGTACACTTGACCTTAGTTAGCTGATGATTGAAACACAATGTCATGATTGTTTTTGGTCGGTTTTTAAACTCACAATGAATAAAATGAAGCAGCAAAAACCAAGAGTGGAGAATTCTTATAGTTTATTGATTTTGTTCTGAGAAAAAAAAAAAAAGTCACATTAATAAAAATCACTTCAGAATTGCATTTTTTTTTTTTTTGAAAGCATGGAACATTTGAATTCACATTTCTTTGTGTTTCTTGACAGTTACTGTAAGTGTTTGGCTTTAAATGATGGTAAGACAAAAAAAAGTTATTTCAACAGTGCTTCAGCTCAAGGCCCCCGTATGTTATATTGGGCTCCCTTTTGAATATACAGTATATACAGTATTTGTATATACTTTTTTTTTTTAAATCACCACTGAAGGTGTCCCAGCTTTAATGTGCAGGATTCCCAACAATGGTTGTTTTCAGTGAAAACTCTAATCAGTAAAAAAAAAAAAAAAAAAAAATCACAGTGCTATTGATTATATTCTGCCTAAATTACAGGCCATTTTTAAATTTTTTTTAAATAATACATTTGCCTCCTGGGGCTATGAGCATTGTATTTTTTTAATAAATAATACCCAATAAGGAATACAAAACAACTGTAACATCCATGTTGAATTGTTGAAGGAGGTTAATTAAACCTACATAAATACAGTTAGCTTAAATAAATAAATTAAAAGTATAAATATACTGTTTACTGTACAGGAAAAATAAAATAATGCACTAAATGCAAAAAATATAAAATGCTGCCTGTTTTTTTTTTTTTTTTTTTTCGAGACAAAAATTCCACATTGAGCTCTTTTGTTAATGAATTGGATTCAGTTCAGTCTGAAAGTTGTCTTCACACAATCAGGAAGCAGCAAATGTTCCTTTTCTTCCCATTCCTCGGTGCTCCCCACTTTTCCATACTAGTCCATTCCCTGGCTTGTCCCGTATTTCCACCTTCAGATGTGGCCGTCTTGTCTTTGCCCGAGGCCTACAGGAATACGCTGAGCCGTCCATATTTGTTGAATGTGAACATCCAGCAAAGGTTGAAGCAGACACCCCTTTGTTCCCTTTCTTCATCTGCTTGCGTTCCTTTCATTTTCTCCAGGACCCTTCCTTCTCCTGTCCTTCTATTTTGAGGTAGTATCTCCACTCTTTTGCCTAACATAAGGGGAGAAACGAAAGCAAATGATTAGTTATGTAGTTCAAATTCAGGGAAAAAAACACCAAAATATTTGTCAGTGTGTGTTTTTTAGTGCTGCTTTTACTATACCAGGGGTCTCAAACATGCGGCCCGCGGGCCAAATGTGGCCCGCAGGACACTACTTTGTGGCCCCTGCCTTGGTATGAAAGTTTAATGTTAGTGCGGCCCGCTCAAGTTTGATATGGATGCTGTATGGTATCATGTACCCAGAAAAAATTATTACGTTTGATTCATGTTCATGTTAAAGGTTAAATAACTGTTAATAGTTATCCTCCCTATCCGTGTGGAAGTGGTAAGTTTTTGATATGGATGCTGTATGGTGTCATGTACCCAGAAAAAAATATTACGTTTGATTAATGTTCATGTTAAAGGTTAAATAACTCTTAATAGTTATCCTCCCTATCCGTGTGGAAACGGTAAGTTTTTGGCTTTTTAAATTTTTTATTTTTTTTTATCCTCCCTATCCGTGTGGAAGTGGTAAGTTTTTGGCTTTTTAAATTTTTTATTTTTTTTTTATCCTCCCTATCCGTGTGGAAGTGGTAAGTTTTTGGCTTTTTTAAGTTTAAAGGAAATAACTTGAAGGCTACCGTTTAGGTCGCTAGCTCTCTAGTTTGCGAGTTAGCATGTGTCTCAAGACCCTGCAGTTGCGCAATATGTCGTAATGTAAAAAAGTTTAAATGTGACTATAGTCATGTCTACCCACCAACTATATGTGGTTTCTTAAGTTTTTATTATTTGCTGTTTTATTATTATTATTATATTTATTTATTATTGATTGATTGATTTTCTTTATTCTTGATTTGTTTATTTATTTTTCATCTTATTTTGTGCAGAAAAATAAAAATTAAGATATTTGAGAACAGTGGAATGTTTTATCAGAGCTTTTATTGTAGAAAATCGGAACCAAAGCACTGAAAAAGTTTGTATATTTTTCTGTTTTTAATAAATGTGTTTTTTTGGGGACCCTAGCTCCAGTGGCCCCCAAGTAAATTGAGTTTGAGACCCCTGTACTATACTATTCTATTGGCAGCCGTCCGGGCACAATCTAGTCTCACAGGGATGCTGGAGCCTACCCCAGCTAGTGACTACCCACACAAGCTGTTGAACCGCTACATACCCACAACCTTTAAAAAAAACACTTGTCATGTTCTACCGCTGATTCACAAGTTGGAGCCTATCCCAGTTAAGAACCGCTACACTACCAGTGGCCATTCATTTTTTAACCAGTACCTTTGGAAAACTTCATTAGAGCAGGAGCCTATCCCAGCCGACTATGGGCAATAGGCGGACTATTATACTAGCTAGTCATCCTGCTGTGTGAACCACTACACTAGCAATCTTATATTGCGCCAACTCATGGAGAAGCTGGAGCCTATACCACTTGAGTTAGCTGTATGAACCGCTACACTGCCAATATATTGGTTCAGGTCACTGAAAAGCTAGAGCCTATACCAGTTGAGTTAACAGTATGAACCGCTACACTACCAATATATTGGTCTAGGTCACAGAAAAGCTAGAGCCTATACCAGTTGAGTTAACAGTATGAACCGCTACACTACCAATATATTGGTCTAGGTCAAGGGAAAGCTAGAGCCTATACCACTTGAGTTAGCCGTATGAACCACTACACTACCAATATATTGGTTCAGGTCACAGGAAAGCTAGAGCCTATACCAGTTGAGTTAACAGTATGAACCACTACACTACCAATATATTGGTCTAGGTCACAGAAAAGCTAGAGCCTATACCAGTTGAGTTAATTGTATGAACCGCTACACTACCAATATTATCTTTTTCTAAGTCATGCTGAAGCCCGACCATATACCAGTTGACTTGCATGAACCACTACACTACCAATATTATCTTTAGCCAGGTCATGGGGAAGCTAGAGCCAATACCAGTTTAGTTAGCTGTGTGAACCACTACACTATCAATCTTATCTTGTTCCAAGTCGTGGAGACGTTAGCACTTATGGCACATTAGTTAGCTGTATGAACCACTACACTACCAATATTATCTTGTTCCAAGTCATGAAGAAGCTAGAGCCTATACCAATTGAGTTAGCTGTATGAACCACTACACTACCAATATTATCTTGTTCCAAGTCATGAAGAAGCTAGAGCCTATACCAATTGAGTTAGCTGTATGAACCACTACACTACCAATCTTATCTTGTTCCAAGTTGTGGAGACGTTAGCGCATTTAGCAGTTTAGTTAGCTGTATGAACCACTACACTACCAATCTTATCTTGTTCCAAGTCGTTGAGACGTTAGCGCCTTTAGCAGTTTAGTTAGCTGTATGAACCACTACACTACCAATCTTATCTTGTTCCAAGTCGTGGAGACGTTAGCGCCTATAGCAGTTTAGTTAGCTGTATGAACCACTACACTACCAATCTTATCTTGTTCCAAGTCATGAAAAATAAGATCTTATACTAGTTGACTTAGCTGTGTGAACCACTACACTATCGGTTTTCTACTACTGATGCCGTTCAGGTTAATGGGGGAGCTGGAGCCTATCCCATCTGACTTTGGACTGACCACATCATCATCTGTGTGAACCACTACACTACCAATATTATCTTGTTCCAAGTCATGAAGAAATAAGATCTTATACTAGTTGACTTAGCTGTGTGAACCACTACACTAACAATATTATTTTGTTCCAAGTCATGAAGAAATAAGATCTTATACTAGTTGTCTTAGCTGTGTGAACCACTACACTACCAATATTATTTTGTTCCAAGTCATGAAGAATTACGATCTTATACTAGTTGACTTAGCTGTATGAACCACTACACTACCAATTGTATTTTTTTCCAAGTCATGAAGAAATAAGATCTTATACTAGTTGACTTAGCTGTGTGAACCACTACACTAGCAATACTATTTTGTTCCAAGTCATAAAAAATAAGATCTTATACTAGTTGACTTAGCTGTGTGAACCACTACACTAACAATATTATTTTGTTCCAAGTCATGAAGAAATAAGATCTTATACTAGTTGACTTAGCTGTGTGAACCACTACACTACCAATCTTATCTTGTTCCAAGTCATGAAGAAATAAGATCTTATACTAGTTGACTTAGCTGTGTGAACCACTACACTACCAATATTATTTTGTTCCAAGTCATGAAGAAATAAGATCTTATACTAGTTGACTTAGCTGTGTGAACCACTACACTAACAATACTATTTTGTTCCAAGTCATGAAGAAATAAGATCTTGTACTAGTTGACTTAGCTGTATGAACCACTACACTACCAATTTTATTTTTTTCCAAGTCATGAAGAAATAAGATCTTATACTAGTTGACTTAGCTGTGTGAACCACTACACTACCAATATTATTTGTTCCAAGTCATGAAAAAATAAGATCTTATACTAGTTGACTTAGCTGTGTGAACCACTATACTAACAATATTATTTTGTTCCAAGTCATGAAGAAATAAGTTCTTATACTAGTTGACTTAGCTGTGTGAACCACTACACTACCAATATTATTTTGTTCCAAGTTATGAAGAATTACGATCTTATACTAGTTGACTTAGCTGTGTGAACCACTACACTAACAATATTATCTTGTTCCAAGTCATGAAGAGATAAGATCTAATGCTTGTTGACTTAGCTGTGTGAACCACTACACTACCAATTTTATTTTTTTCCAAGTCATGAAGAAATAAGATCTTATACTAGTTGACTTAGCTGTGTGAACCACTACACTAACAATATTATTTTGTTCCAAGTCATGAAGAAATAAGATCTTATACTAGTTGACTTAGCTGCGTGAACCACTACACTACCAATTTTATTTTTTCCCAAGTCATGAAGAAATAAGATCTTATACTAGTTGACTTAGCTGTGTGAACCACTACACTACCAATATTATTTGGTTTGGTATACTTATTTGGTATATTTATTTGGTTTTCTACTACTGATGCCGTTCAGGTTAATGGGGGAGCTGGAGCCTATCCCATCTGACTTTGGACTGACCACATCATCATCATCTATGTGAACAACTACACTACCGGTAGCCCTTCAGATAACTTGCCTTCATCTTCTTTAAGGGTTTATGAACTGATATTGTACTCACCCTTCTTTGTCTCTTCAGTGGTTGGATGCTAACCCTAACTTGACCTTCTCCTCACTCTCTACATCATACGCTCCCCGCTTGTGAAACCTGGAATCAATGAGAACACGGGGGCTCCTTAAAAAGACTATTTTGCTACGAAAAAAGCCCTTCACCCCTAGCATATGTGTGTGTGTGGAAGTGTGCATGTTTAGCAGGTGTGGACTCACCTGAGCATGAGTAGAAGGCCGATGATGGTGAGGCAGATGGACGACAGCACCACAGCCACCACAGCCAGAGCCGTGGATCGGTTGTAGCTCTCCGCGGGTTTCTCCAAGGGCAGGGTGACAAACTCGCACCTTTTCCCGGAGTAACTCGGATGGCACCTGTAAGGATGATGAGACGTGGATTCATAATTCAGATCCACGTCACGGGGAAAAGTGTCCCGGATGAGGTACTCACACACAGGATGGGAGTCGGATGTCTCTCAGGTACTGACAGGTGCCGTGAATGCAGAAGTCCTTATATTTCTTCATGCAAGGATTCCTCTTCTTTCCTTTTCCTTTACCCTTCTTTCTCCCTTTTCTTCTTCTTTGTCCTTCTGTGTTTTCCGGTTCCAAAATAGCTGATGGATCTCTGGGTTTGCTTGACATAGCAACTAAAAAAAATCACAAAAAAATAAGTTCATAAATGTGATTAAATTGCAATAATCTGTGTTAATTGTGAGATATTTACCTCTTGGTACTTCCACTTCATAATCGCCGGATATGCTTTCATCGTAATCCTCTCCATCGTAGTAGTATTCATCACCGTACTCCTCATCATCTTCCTCTTCTTCCAATATGGTGGCTTCCCCGGTGAGTTCTTCCTCGGGCCTTTTGGCCTCGCCGGCATCCAGGAAGTTGATGACCGCCGTGTGCTGCTGCCTGTCGTTGTCGTACCTGTCCACCGCGGCGCCGAACGCTTGTCTTGATGCCACTGCGAGAAGAACACAACAATACAGTTTTTGCTATTATTGTGCCAAGGTGGGCGGGACAAGAGTGGGACAAGTTTAAACATGCTCCTGAACCTCGGAGGGGGGGTTCCTGTTAGTCACGCTGCATATGAATTTGATTAAAGGCTGTTTTATTTGAATGTTTTTCTACAATATTGAATAATGGTTCATTTAATTCCTTAATTATGTCAGAATTTAACACATGTCAATAATTTATTCCCTTTTATTGTATACAATTATTTGTGCAAAATAAACAAAAGCTAATCTACTTTTGCCACAATATGAACACCACAACAAAGATATTCATGAAAAGTGAATAACACCCATATCACCCACGCCTAGTGTGGACCTTATACATGCATTTATGTTAAGCTTTACATTGACATGCTGACCTTCATCTCCACCCGCCATGCAAGATGCACAGTCGGACACTTAGCTAGGAATATGAGTTAAAAATAACAGTATCCACTTACATAAAAGCATGCTCACAAATAGAGAGACGACCCCTCCCCATAGCTAAAAGGTGTGGAGGTGTTCCAGTCATTCTATAGCTCAACCAGACTGGGGTATTTTTATAATGGTACTTAATAAAAATAAAAATAAAAATAAAAATAAAAATAAAAATAAAAATAAAAATAAAAATAAAAATAAAAATAAAAATAAAAATAAAAATAAAAATAAAAATAAAAATAAAAATAAAAATAAAAATAAAAATAAAATAAAATAAAATAAAATAAAATAAAATAAAATAAAAATAAAACCACTAATAATAACACAGAAACATTTACCAACACTTACCCAGAGAGTGAAGCAGCAAAAGCACAACAGTCCAAATCCTCATCATGATGATAATTCTTTCCAAGACTAGAAGAAGTTCCACTCACTTCCGGGTTACAAATAATCCTTTCTTTGTGTCTTATTCAAGTTTATTCCGTCTCTTGGTGTTATTTCACACAGCAGGAAGAGGATGACAGCTGTGGAGCGAAAGAGCGAAGGAAAAGGGACTCCTCGATATTTATGGGACCTTCGCTCCTGACCACGCCCACTTTCTCTTTTTCGCGCTCTCTCTCTCTCTCTCTCTCTCTCACACACACACGTCATCATCAGTGATGAACACTGATGATGACGCTTTAAATGTAAAAAAAAATTAAAATAAAAATCCAAGTAAACAATAAATAAATTAGCGGAGAAAATGTTAGTACTGAACAGTTCTATTTTTTTTATTATTTAATAAATGTTATATATTTACGATCGTCATTACTAATATATATATAAAATTTAAAATGTATCTAAAAAATATTTCCGTGGTTGCAAATAATATATTTTTAAAAAATTATTGTTAAAATATATTGTAAGACTAATTTGTTTTTCCACCGATAAGAAGCTAAAATGTGGCTACTAGCAAAGGTCCCCCCCTTCACTTTGTATGTGTGCTAACATTGTTAGAAAACGTTTGGACACCCAAGTGAGTTAAAGCCACACAAACGGCATTCGTTTTAATGGCAAATTTTTTTTATGTCTTACGGTGTAATCAGACACGATTCACGAATGCAGGTGAATTATCCACTCACCATTTATACCCACTCGATACAAATTATTGCAAATTATTACACGACAGAGACTTAAGGGACAAACGACAGTGTGACGCAGACGTTGCACTACCCACTAGCGCCACTACGTGGTGAAAAATTGTATGACAGTCATTGTTGTTGTCATTAGTAATGTAAATTATTAGTAAAATAAATAAAATAAAAATGATGGCTGAAATGTGAGGGGGGTATCCACTTTTGTGAGATATACTGACTAATAGTATGCTAAGAAATGTTTTAATAAGTTAGTATGCACTTTGAGACACTACTGAGACAAGCAACGGTAAGACGTGTCTTACTTTGTTTATGATAACTTTATTGATCAAATATACGAACAAACATAGCCATTAGAGTCAGTGGAATATGACTATTTGTAATTATTACTTTGTTTTCTGCTTTTCAAGTCGTTCAGTCAAGAAATCTCATGAAGCCATGTGATGTAAATAGTTACATATAATACAGTTATAAATAATAACATAACTGGGTAATTTCACTTACTAGCTCAAATGTGATAGATGTATTCATAGCTGTAGTTTAGACTCCAGTCAATAGGTGGCGGTAATAAAGATGTATATAAAGGCGATTCCCGGGTCCGTGTATGTCACGTGACTAATATCAAGAGAAAGGAGGGGGGAAACAAACATGGCCGACGAGTTAGGGGAAGTAAACAAAACTGAAGGTGATGGCGAAGCAAAACAAGAGCACGACGGGTCCAAACTTTTAAACACGGAAACTGACGACAATGCCCGCGACAACAACAGTCTCCACCATGCTGACAAGCCGGCGGTGGAGAGCAGCTGGTCGGCTCCTCTTCTGTCTCTGGCTCGCAAGGCCACTGATACACTCAGCAGCGGGGTGAGCTACGCTTCTTCCCGGAGGAACTCCTCGCATGGGTCCGCTGCGAGTCCCACGACGGAAAAAGAACCAGAGAGAGAGTTAAATAGCACAGGAAAGACGCTTCCAGGTAAGGGGTTTTGAAGCACCGTACCCTTAAGCTAACTTCATACTTCCGGTTGGACTTTTAGTAAGATGTCAGCTGATCAAACACATGACTTGTAGGGTTAAATCTTAATGTTATGGCTTTTGGATCATAATTTTTTTTATATTATTCTGTGTAGATAAAAGCTGTTACATTTACAATGTTACTGTTTTCCTTTAAACCAGTGGTCCCCATTAAAGAACCCATGGCAATAGAAAGAACCAATCTTCTTAGCATGTTGAAGCTAAGCATCAAGGTTTTAATCCAGTCCTCACTGAATCTGGGTCGGACTCTGGACTCTGAGTACCCACCTTTGCAGCAGTTCTTCTTGGTCCTGGAGCATTGCCTCAAACATGGCCTGAAAGGTGAAAGCGCTTTCATCGATACGCTACAACGGCACAAGTATAGCGGTTAAAGTAACAAGTCTTTATTTACAATTGCAGCAAAGAAATCCTTCATTGGTCAGAACAAGTCCATTTGGGGACCTTTGGAGCTGACTGAGAAGTTGTGCCCGGAATCTGCCAACATAGCCACAAGCGCCAGGGACCTTCCTGGAATCAAGTATGCTTTGGCCCGATTATTCTACTGTGGAATCTGCAGTGAAAAACATTTATTTGATTCAAATTTAATACTGTGAAAATACACAAACAGGGTCAGAAACTGTATCATTATCTCCTCTCTCCATAGAACTGGTTTGGGTAGAGGGAGAGCATGGCTGCATTTAGCGCTCATGGAAAAGACGATGGCAGACTATGTGAAAGCCTTGCTGGACCGTAAAGATCTCCTGAGGTTAATAACCCCATTTGACGCGTTAAATTCGGACTTACCGTTTTCTGAATCACATCCATATTTATGTAATTCCAGTGAATTTTATGACCACGGAGCTCTGATGATGGAGGAGGAAGGAGCAGTGATGGGAGGTCTGCTTGTGGGTCTGAATGTAATTGATGCAAACCTCTGTATTAAAGGCGAGGACTTGGATTCTCAGGTGAGGAACCCTACTCTAATCTCCACTTATAGAATGAATAACATAATATTATTATTATTATTTATATAATTTTTTCAAATATAGGTGGGTGTCATTGACTTCTCCCTCTACCTGAAAGATTCTACCAAGACTGAGACTCCAAAGAAGTGAGTACTTGGTGCAGTTTTAAGCTGGAAAAACGGCCACAAGGTGACGTTTTATAAGAACTCGGCGTGCCACTTTCCCCATAGAAATAAACACTGCACAGCAACCAGGAAGTAACATTGATCAGATTCAAAAATAGTTAAAAATAGATATTTCATAGAGATACGCATCACTCCTACCCTTTGCTAAACACGCTAGCACACGCTGTTGTTGTCATCACACGGGATCTGCATGCTGAACACAAGTGCTGGCGCCGAGTCGGGAACCAAACAAACCAGTGGTTGAACTTTGCACATTTCAGAGTTATTTCAAATGTACCACTGTATACTCCAGTAACGTTATAATTTGTAGCATTTTTTTGCCCTTTTTCTCTTTTCAGTGATGCCAAGATGACCGCCATTTTGGACCAGAAGCATTACATCGAGGAGTTAAATCGTCACCTTAGTGGCACCGTCACTGACCTGCAGGCAAAGATGGACTCTCTGGAGAAGACCAACAGCAAACTTATAGAGGAGGTCAGAAGTTGAATGAGTTGTTTAGAACATAGAGGGGGGGTGAAGTACTCGGTGAGTACTGGGAGGATTTTATATCATATTTATATTCATTTATATTCAGGAGGAAATACAGGCTGATTAACTATCAATGAAGATGTGGTGTTGTACAATTAATGTACTTCAACCGTGTTGATAACAGTGACATTGTACACTGATTTCTGTTTGGTAAAATGGTAATGGTATCACATAATCAGTTCACAGTTCCACATGTCCAAAAGGAGTAGGAAGAAGCAAAGCTTATTAAATCCTACCCCTCCATTTGGTACTTTTACAATCAGTAACTGTTACATTTGTTCACTTCCTGCTTTCCTAATATAGTTAAAAAAAAATAAAATTTGACCATACAATGACACAATAAACGGTGGTTGAAATGTGTTTTTTTTAAAACATTATTAGAGGCCTCTAAACATGAAATAACACCCCTATAGTCACCTTTATACTCCTTTTACCCTATAGCAGGGGTCTCAAACACGCGGCCCGTGGGCCAAATGTGGCCCGCAGGACACTAGTTTGTGGCCCCCGCCTTGATATGAAAGTTTAATGTTAGTGCGGCCCGCGCAAGTTTGATATGGATGCTGTATGGTATCATGTACCCAGAAAAAATGATTACGTTTGATTAATGTTCATGTTAAAGGTTAAATAACTGTTAATAGTTATCCTCCCTATCCGTGTGGAAGTGGTAAGTTTTTGATATGGATGCTGTATGGTATCATGTACCCAGAAAAAATTATTACGTTTGATTAATGTTCATGTTAAAGGTTAAATAACTGTTAATAGTTATCCTCCCTATCCGTGTGGAAGTGGTAAGTTTTTGGCTTTTTAAGTTCAAAGGAAATAACTTGGAGGCTACCGCCGAGGTCGCTAGCTCTCAAGTTTGCGAGTTAGCATGTGTCTCAAGACCCTGCAGTTGCGCAATATGTTGTAAATAAATAAGTATAAATGTGACTATAGTCGTGTTTTGTCATGTCTACAGGGCTCTAATAATGCTTTGTTAATTAACTAGGACACTAGTTTGAGGCCCCCGCCTTGATATGAAAGTTTAATGTTAAGTTTTTTTGTTTTTTTTTTTATGTATTTTATTTTTGTCACGTACCGAAGTACGAAGTGATATGACCATACAATGACATAATGGGTACCATAGTAACTGTCAATATATATAGCAATATATATAGCACATCATGACTGGTTCTCTTGTAGAGAAGTTTTGGATGACATTTTTAGCTAATTGGTTATTTTTTAGCCTTATGTATTATTTTAGCTGTTTGAATATTAACTATATCACCAAGTTGAAGTATTTGTGATTTTACAAATAAGGAGTTAGTATGTTCTCTGTAGGCGGCATTATGAATTATCCTTACTGGCCTTTTTTGCAGTTTCTGATTGAGAACAAATTTTGCTTTGTTCAATATTGAAATATTTCTGCCCACCTTATGTTGTATATTTGTAATATGAGGTTTCCAGATCATATTTTAATGTATTGTGATCCCCATAAATGTATTTTCCTTCACTCTTTCTTGTGTCGTTCAGCTAACAGCAGCGACTGACAGAATCAACTCTCTGCGAGAAGAACAGGAACAGCTGAGACTTGACAACGAGTCCATTTTGCTGACCAATCAGAAAAAGGAAGAGGTCAGAATGTGACTGCATCATTGATGTACTATTAATGTTTTGTTTTAGTTTTAGCTCTGCTGAATCCCATCCTGTGTGTTGTGTGGGTGTGAGGAATCCACTCCTATAATAACATCCTGTACTCAATACACCGTCTGTGATCATTGTGCTTTTCCAGGCTGCTCTTCAAGACAGCCAGACCGAACTGGAGACTTACAAACAAACCCGCCAAGGCCTGGACGAGATGTATAATGTTGTGTGGAAGCAGTACAAGGAGGAAAAACGCATTCACCAGGTCAGGGGTCGAATCTTGTCCGTGTGTGTAAACGCTATTTTCTTGTTGACCCAAATCCGATTTAGCAAATCAGCAAAAACTGAAATGTGTGTATAAGAATCCATAACGATACATATTAGGAGTTGGCGCATGAGCTGGAGCTGCAGTTGGGGCTGAAGCAGGAGATGGAGGTGGCCATGAAGCTGCTGGAGAAGGACTCTCATGAGAAACAGGACTCACTGGTGGCCTTACGACTCCAGCTAGACCAAGTCAAGAGTCTCAACCTTCAGATGTTCCACAAAGCACAGGTAAAAAAAAACAAAAATTAATAAATAATGTGGATTTAAGAGAGTCCACATTTATGGTGTTTCCCTGCAGGACTTTGAACGAGAGGCGGCAAAGAAAAAGACACAGACGGAAGAACTGGAGCAGAAGATGATAGACATGGAGAAAGCCATGATGGAACTGGCACAGAGGTACTGGTCTCCATGCATTCATGATGGTTCAATTACTACAAATAATTCATATAACCAGACCCACATGTTACACCCAGTCAAGTTTTTAATGGAAGATTTTTCTAATTAGTGTTTACACTGTACATTGTTCATATCTGATGTCATCTATTTATGCTCCACATTATTATTTATTATTATTATTATACGGGAGCCAGACAACAACATTTCGTTGGCAGTTTCACTGCTGTGTTATTGTGCAATGACAATAAAGAAAGTCTATCTATCTATCCATCCATCCATCCATCCATCTCTCCATCCATCCATTCATCTCTCCATCCATCCATTCATCTCTCCATCCATCCATTCATCCATCTCTCTATCCATCCATTCATCCATCTCTCTATCCATCCATTCATCTCTCCATCCATCCATTCATCTCTCCATCCATCCATCCATCCATCCATCTCTCTATCCATCCATTCATCCATCTCTCTATCCATCTCTCCATCCATCCATCCATCCATCTCTCTATCCATCTCTCTATCCATCCATCTCTCTATCCATCCATCCATCTATCCATCTCTCTATCCATCCTTCCATCTCTCTATCCATCCATCCATCTATCCATCTCTCTATCCATCCTTCCATCTATCATCTCTCCATCCATCCATCTATCCATCTCTCTATCCATCCTTCCATCTATCATCTCTCCATCCATCCATCTCTCCATCTCTCATCCATCCATCCATCTCTCCATCTCTCTATCCATCCATCCATCTCTCTATCCATCCATCCATCTCTCTATCCATCCATCCATCTCTCTATCCATCCATCTCTCTATCCATCCATCTCTCTATCCATCCATCCATCTCTCTATCCATCCATCCATCTCTCTATCCATCCATCTCTCTATCCATCCATCCATCCATCTCTCTATCCATCCATCTCTCCAACTCTCCATCCATCCATCCATCCATCCAACTCTCCATCCATCCATCTCTCTATCCATCCATCCATCCATCCATCTCTCTATCCATCCATCTCTCTATCCATCCATCCATCCATCTCTCTATCCATCCATCCATCTCTCTATCATCCATCCATCCATCTCTCCATCCATCCATCTCTCCATCCATCTATCCATCCATCTCTCCATCTATCCATCCATCTCACCACCTATCCATCCATCTCACCACCCATCTCTCATCTATCTATCTCACCATCCATCTATCTATCTCACCATCCATCTCTCATCCATCTTTCTCTCCATCCATCTCTCCATCCATCTATCTCTCCATCCATCCATCCATCTATCTCTCCATCCATCCATCCATCCATCTCTCCATCCATCCATCTCTCCATCCATCCATCCATCCATCTATCTCTCCATCCATCCATCCATCCATCTATCTCTCCATCCATCCATCCATCTATCTCTCCATCCATCCATCCATCCATCTCTCTCTCCATCCATCCATCCATCTCTCTCTCCATCCATCCATCCATCTCTCCATCTCTAATCTAATCTAGAATATGAAACAGTGAATATGAAAACAGTGAAAATGATGATAAATTGTCATCTTTTTTAAGGCTCAACAGCTCAGAACAGGACAGTAAAAAGAACGACCAGTTGAATAACGACCTGAAGGAGGACCTGGAGGGAAAAGTGAATGCTCTTCAGAAGCAGCTGAGTGACCTGGACACGTTAAGGTCTTTAACTTCTACCTCGTTTCATTACCTTTCTTACTCAATATTGTTTGTCTTTTGTTGGTGATCATGTCCAACAATCTTCTAATTGTAGCGGTATTTGCTTTCTGCTTGTGGCCAGGCTGGGCTTGGAGAAGGAGCTTTTGGTTGAGAGGGAGCAGAGACAAGGCCTACAGAAAGCTCTTCAGAGGGAGCAGGACAACAGCACCGAGCTTCGAACGCAGCTGCAGCAACTAGAAGGCCTGCACTTGGTCAGTGATTGATGAACTTTTCCGTTCCTGTAGTGACTCCAGAAAGTCCAGTCGTAGGAATTAGTGGACGCTATTATCGTCAAAACTCTTGTAGATGCTTTGACGTTTCTGGTGTTGCAGGAGTTACAGGATCTGAAGCACGAGAAGCAGCAGCTGCAGCAGATGTGCGAGCAGCAGGAGCAGGCGTTGCAGGAGATGGGACTGCATCTCAGCCAGTCAGTGTTTTTATTCAACGTGCACCATTTCATTATCAGTGACATTTTGTTGACATATGTCCGCGCACCGCCTTCAAGGTCTAAACTCAAGATGGAGGACTTTAAGGAGGTTAACAAAGCTCTAAAGGTATAAAACGAGGAACCCCGGGTTGATTATTACTTGGATTGTTATTTATAAATTTTCTCCGCAGGGTCATGCTTGGTTAAAAGACGACGAGGCAACACAATGCAAGCAGTGTCAGAAGGAGTTCTCCATCGCACGTAGAAAGGTAGGCTCCTTTTTGATATCCGTTCGATGTCCAACAGGATCACCGGTTCACTCGGTTTTATGGTTTCAGCACCACTGCAGGAACTGTGGGGATATTTACTGCAACACTTGTTCCAGTAACGAGCTGGCTTTACCGTCGTATCCTCGACCGGTGCGGGTTTGTGACATGTGTCACGCTCTCTTGCTGCAGAGGAGTTCATCCACAGGTTCCTGACACCATCGCAAAACATTTGGATCTCACGCTGCTTAGCCACGTTTGCTTCAGAATGACATCCACTGTTAGGGAAATGTCTTGATACCTGAAATTCAGGAACATATATAGGTAGTTGGCCCTCGAGTTTTGCTGTAATTGAATTTTAGCATCTAAATGCGGTGTACACAGAACATAAAATACAGTACTAAAAAAAACACTACAATAATCCATAACTTTATCACGTTTATAATCTCAACAAACACATCAGGAAGCTCACTTGCTGTTTTAATTATCGTTACCTTGGAGCCAAAGGTTATGCAAATTAGCAGCAATCTTTAAACTGCATAAAACACAGGCCTTCTCTTGGATCAACATAAGGCCAAGTCTTTGATTCTGGTCTTCCAGCCAAAGCGCTACCAACGTTTTTATGTATTACAATAAGACGACTACGCTGCTTAGTCGTTACTGTCGCTTTTCAGAGGAGCAGAGTGACGTTTGTGACAATCACGCATTTATTTTCACTTCCGTGGTTCCACCAGAAGAGCTTGGCGTACACAAGTGAAAACCTTTATCATCCTTCTCAAGTGTAGCTGGACGCCAGACACACTAAC
Organism: Doryrhamphus excisus; assembly: GCF_030265055.1. NCBI lineage: Eukaryota > Metazoa > Chordata > Actinopteri > Syngnathiformes > Syngnathidae > Doryrhamphus > Doryrhamphus excisus. The sequence continues at coordinate 9,356,461 of NC_080488.1, read as the reverse complement.
TGGTTCAAACGTTACGTCACTATATATATATATATATATGCACTAGATATTGGAAGCAGGCCTGTGGGAATTCCGGTTGGGATTGGATGGATTAGTTGTGATTGTCAAAGTAATGAGGAATTAATTGACTGTTTTTAATGTCAGCTTTTCTAATATTCTGATGTTAAAAGTTCCACCGAGATTGTATTGTGTACTTTTATTTTAATATTCATTGTATTTGCTACCAGTTTACAAACATCTGCTCTGTGTCTTTGCAAACTGTAAATGATTGTAGAATGATAAAAAAAAAATGTATATTTTAGAATGTATTATTAACATGTGGATTGTGAACACCTGAAAGCGCTGTTTTTCTATAATAGTCTGGGAATTAGACACTTTTTAAATGAATGATTAAAATTTGCAATGTTTCCATGACATAGTCCAACTAGTTTATTCACTTTGCTCACAGAAAATACAAATGTCATTAGACGCAGAAGAAACCTTCATGACAGCAGATTGCAGATGGACTTGCTTCCGAGAGGGTTTCCATCAAGATAAAAGTACCCTGTCAGCAGTCGCACCTTAAAAACATGCTGTATGTCAAGACCGAATTCAGATTATTATTGTACAACTAAATTAAAGCATTAGATGTAAAAGAAAAATGTCTAAAATGCCCATATTGTTCATGCACTCTGACATAGAAAAGAACACTACCAAGACAAAATGGGTTGCCTTTGGGGAAACAACTGTTGGGGGGGTATTTTAACAATCCAGGGTCGAAAATGGAGCGAACTTGAAGTGGGGATGTGAGCAATTCCTCTTGGACACATTTAAAAAAAAAAAAAAAACGTCCAACCCCATTTCTCGCTACGTACAAAATCTCACCATGACCTTTCCCGTGTTTACCGCTGAGACATTTCCAGTCCTTGCAGCAAAATGCTGAATTAAAACAAATGAGCACGGGGGGGGGGGAGAGAAAAAGGTACAATGCTTACAAAAAAACCTCTACATTCCCCAGCCCCCGCCGAGTCCATTCATAGAGCTTCTGCTACCGCCGCCTCCTCCGCTGCCATAGTAACTGCTTCCCATGCCGCCCTGGTTACCTAACAAGAGAGATGAAATACATACTATAGGACCACAGACTGATTCCGGTTACATTGACAGTGTAAATGCGTCATTGTAACGGAGGTAACACTCACTGTAGTCGCTGTAGCCGCCCATGTTTCCTTGGCTGCTGTACCCACCCGAGTAGCCTGAGCTCAGCTGTCCGCCGCTGTAAGACGACTGGCTCCCTTGTGATGAAGACATTGATGCAAAAATTTATTTTACTATAATTATTTATTTATTTACTATAATTATTTTTTTATTTTTATAAAATAAAAAAATAATAATAATAATTTATAATAAATATTTTTTTAATTTTAATTTTTAATTTAATTTTAATTTAATTTGATTTTTTAATTTAATTTTTTATAATAATAATAATAATAAAAAAAAATTTAATTTTATTTTTACTATAATTACTTATTTAGGAAGCCGTGGAAAAAAGCTTTTGAATCGCCACGACTCACCCCCCATCATCTGGCTGCTGTAGCCGCCGTTGCTGCCACCTGCTGTTGAGTTGAGGAACAGCTCCACGTAGCGGTGCTCTGAGGGGCCGAGAAAGAGGAACGTGAAATGAAACGCTCACGTGCACTGACCTCAACTGTTAAAAAAAAAAAGACACTCACGCATGTTGGCTTTGTCTTTGGACATGGCTGCCACGGCGTCCTCGTGCGTGGCAAACTCCACATCGGCCTCCCCTGTTACCCTGCCATCCGGTCCAACCTCAATATGCACCCGCACTGGATTTAATGGGGAGAAGAACTGACAAAAACAAAAAAAGGGGGTTGGAGGTGGAAATAAAAGAACAAATTCATTTATAAGCAGTCTTACAATGTAGATGTCGGACTCTGTGGCTCTGTACGGCAGCCCCCTCATGTGGACGCAGTGGCCCGTTGTGCTCTGGAAGGACGAGCCCCCGTCATTGTAGCGGCCGTCCGACACGCCTGTTATGTACAACATTGAGATTAACATGCCTCGTGAGAGATCATTTGGGCTCCGAGTACCACTTGTGTGCCTTGTTTTGACATGAATGGGGAGAATGCTGCAACAATTGATCACCAAATCTGATTTCAGATCTTCGTCCACTCGACACACCTCCTCCGTAGCCTCCGCGGCGCATTCGGTCATAGGATCCGCCCCGGCCCATCATGTTGTAGCCGCCGCCGCCGCCGCGGCCGCCAGACGGCCGGTCATAGGGGCCCGGCCTTTGCATGCCCATGGGCTTGCGCTGGGGCTCATAATGGGTTCGCACCTCAGCGCGGCTACTCTTGAAGATCTCAATGTACCTACGTGCATAGAAATAGCACGGTGAGGGTCGCTTTAGGGTCACGTCGTCGCTTAATGACTGCGGGCTATGCAGAATCTGTCATGGTGTATAGTCCCTCAAAGTTATGCTATGTTTATAGGCAAGGCTACAAGAACAGGTTTAACAGCAAAAAAAAAAGGGAAGCTCTCCAAATGGATAAAAGGGCCTTGCACTTTTCTTATGGTTACCTGGATTGATTTTGGAGTTGTGATTGCAAACAGGATGCCCTGTGTTTGCTGCCATGAAAACCACAGTCCTGCTATGGGAGTGCTGCTGAAGCTCACTAAGCATTTACCTGTGAAAGTGGGCTCCATGTCCTTGTGCACAGCGGGCCTCAGACGCGCCACCAGGGATTATTCTTACCATTATGAAACCTGAATTGACGGCTTGTGCGCCATTTGTCAAAAAATGTGTGAATGCACTCAATTTTTGAATGGCGCCAAAGCACTTAAGTGTATATATTCCCATTGGAAAAGTGGATTATGTTTCATAGTGGGATCTGACATGGATGTTAGTGTGTTTGTGGTGACAAATACAACAATGGTTAGCTACAGTGTCAGTGGGTTCGTGTTGAGGGTGCACACCATAAGAAAAGCAATGTTTCCAGCCAACCAACCAACCATCCCCACCTGTGCCCTATTCTTTCCTTGTGTTTCTTTAGAGCCTTTTCAGCTATATCCTGTGAAGCAAACTGCACGAAGGCCTCCCCCGTACTCCTCCCCTGGATGTCCACCGGCAATGTTATCCCATTTGGCACGATTTCCAACCCTTCAACCCAAGGACAGATAACCCCAGCGGGGAACATATTAAATCACATGCCCAATCACAAAGAGAAATGTCTCTAAGAGAGAGAGAGAAAACTTATGGAACACTCTATATATATATATACACATCATCATCATAAAAACACCAGTTGAGTTGGTAGCCTGCAACTGGCACTTTTCAACATATTACATTGGATTTGGGGGGGTTAAAAAGACATGAGGATAGAGAAATGGAACAGTATGAAGAAGGGCACGGTGTTATTGCTGACCCGTTTTGTGCGACGTCAACATTTCACATGAGGCTTTTAGACGGCAGAGGAAGGAAATGCAGGGTCGTGTGGCGGGAGAGTGTTTAGTCGTTGGTACCGAGTGTAGCATTGTGTAATTACAGTTAAGCAAAAAAAAACAACTTTGAAAAAGGAGGATCGTTGTTGAACCGTTCTCCGCGCTTCTATTAGAATAAACAAGTTGATGAATAAAGTTGATGATAAAGAGGGTGACGCTCCTGATAGGTCTGAAAAGGTCCTGAAATTGTCAGGCTAAAATTAACTAGCAAATTTATTCTACACATTCCTTTAACAAAAATAAAAATTACAATTACACCAGCTTTTGGATGTTTGGACATTCCTACCCTTGACTGTTTTTGCTTAGCTTCCGTTTCTGGTGTAATGTCATTCATGAATAAAGGAGATACAGTAAACCTCGGATATATCGGATTCAATTGTTCCCACTGGTTTTGTCCGATATAAGCGAAATCCGTTATATGCGTATACCGGAAAATGTCCGTTTTACGCATATATCGGATTTATATCCGGTATATGCGTAAATCGGATTTTATCCGTTATAAAAAGGCACTTCCTTGACTATGTTTCCAATGTACCTGGACTGGGCAATGAAAAGAGACTTTAACTTTAACTTTATTGGACTCTGAGCATAACAAATTGTTAATTAAGCTAGGCCCCGTTACACCCGTCAGGCCTACGTTATTTCCAATAGTGAGGTTAAGATCTCATTCACTGCTGTGCTAGTATTATTGACGTCACTCACTTTTATATTTGTCCTAAATCTGGAGCCAGGAGAAACACGATAGCCAGTGACATCAACAAGATTAGCATAACGATGCCGCCATCCGATATATGCGAGGGAAATTTAATGGAAATGCATTGGAACGGGACTGGAGATTTTGTCCGAAATAGGCGAAATCCGTTATAAAAAATCCGATATATGCAAGGAATTTTTATTGGAAATGCATTACAGAAAAATCGGTTCTTTTTTATCTGTCCGTTGTGAGCGAATTTCCGATATATCCGAGTCCGATATATCCGAGGTTTACTGTACAATTAATTATTGGTATGCTATGAATTGGTCAAAGTCTATGAGAGAAGAGAAGCAAGACAAGATGTACGAAGGGGAGGAAGAGGAGCATAAGTTTTACAGTCACAGATGAAGAAAACTTCATACCTGAGAAAAACTGGACAATCTCCTCCTTGCTGCAGCCAAAGGGGAGACCTCGCAACCGCACGAGCCCGTCTCCTGCTGTCTCCGGACAGTTTGGACCGGTGTGCTTCATGACCCAATCCATCTCCACATTGTTGGATTTAAAAACTAAATCACACAAAATAAAAATATATCAAGAGAAAGAAGTGATTTGTATTCCTAGAAATGGCCGCATCTCCAAATCGGAAAATATAGTTGTTCCTCGCCACTGTGACAGAATTTTGCCTTACTTTAAACCAATCCCACATAGCAACATACAAGCCAACGCTACACAGAGCATAAACATTTCCAAAACAAAAAAAAAGCAGCAGTGGCGGCCCGACGTGTTGTGAGCGTGACGCTATGAGCACACATGTGGTGAAGCTAGTCGCTAACCAATGTGGTGTGGCGAGGTGTCAATACGCCAGTAAATTAGGCTGATTCTGAGCTGCCTCTTTTTAGCTGTTTTTATATCTTTAGAAAACACAAACAAAAAAATGGGTGGCCAAAAAAATGCATTTTTTTTCTTTAAATTGCTTATTTGTTATTATTATGTCTTATTATATTGGGTAATATAAGATTAAAGGTGACTATAGGGGTGTTACTTCATGTCTAGAGGGCTCTAATGTTTAAAACCATATTTAGTACACAGTATACAGGTTTTCTGTGCCACAAGTATGAAAAAGAATCAGTTGGTGGAAATTCACTTATTACTTATTACTAATTAGCCGCATACTACTCTTTTACTGTACTCAGGTTCTATTGTTAACTTAAAATACATGAGATAATGTACACTTGTGACAAGCCAAAAACTGTTTTTAATTACAAAAACCTGTGTGAGACGAGAGGCAAAAAATGAATGTTATTAACATATTCACATTCTTGTGGACCTCACCCTCCACATATCTGTGCCCCATAGTTTCTCTGTCCTTCTTCAGGGCTATCTTAAGGTCTTCTTCTGTTTCCAACTCGACAAATGCCTCTCCGCTGGGACGACCCTCTCGTGTAGTGGTGAAGTGGACACCGCCGCCGTTACCCAGCATTTTGCAATCTGAAATAAAAAAAAAAATAAGTTTCATCCATTCAGCCTGCTATCAGGTATTTATTTAAACAAGCTTAATTCACCCCAATAAAATTACTCACCGGAGAAAAATCTCTGGACTTCATCCACCGAACAGGACCAAGGGAGACCCCTGATTCGTACAACGTAGCCCTCATCAGCCATTACTGGATAGAAGCCTTAAAAACAAGACTTTAATGTATTTTTTGTACAGTTTGAGAATTCAGAGTAAATGAAGACACTGTGTTCATCGCCACAATTAACAACTCTTTTATTAGTAATTAATAAAGCATAGAATGTTTAGTACGGAAATACCGTATATCACAGTACCACAGTAATTTTGAACGGACGTAGTTGGCGCCATATTTAGATTTTCTAAGACGGCTAACATAGCATAGCCCATTATGTTGCAATGTTAGTTTTCCTCTTGTGTGTATAATAAGTACAGTGCTTATAAAGGATATAAACATAGAAACAAGACACATACTAAGCACATTTCCGGCTTCATTCAATATAGCGACCCGCCACTTCACAAAAGGTGGATTCTAAAATATCGCAAAGGTCTTAGGTATAATAGTAGTACTTTCCCAGATTACATTAAGACGAAAATATCTGACGATAAATGACTTGTAATGATTTACGTGGGTGCCTACTACCGCACCCTGCTTGAAGAACAAAAGAGGCCCTCGCACCCTGCGCCATATTAGCCTACCTAGTTAGCTTCTATGCTAACGTTGAGCATTAACAGTTAAAATACACGCTGGGGTAGACACAATTGATACCCTTATGAAGTCATACAAGTTAAAACATATTAAAAAGGTGTTTGATAAAGTATAGCCAAAAGTAATTACATTCCTTACCTTGCCTGGTTAATTCGTACAATGAGAACACGCCGGTAGCGTACTCGAAGGCCTCTGTGATGTAGCCAAAAACTCACTCCGGGTTGCCAGATGTGTTAACTACCTCCCCCTTTTCAAGACGAAGAAGAACCACGCATTCGCAAGAGACTCTAGCACTGCTGCGTCACATGCCGTGCAACAATGAAACCCTTCACTATTCACATTATTGTAGCATTTTGTTTGAATTAGCAGTAAGTCTAAAAGAATATCCAATCCGGACTAAATGTGGTAAATATTGTAATAAAACGTGGCTTTTGAGCCAACCTGGCAATCCGAGTAAAGCGCCTCAGTCTGGGTCCACGCCCAAAAAGAATGACGTAGTCGTCCCAGGCCCAGAATGGCGGGGTAACAACTCCTCCTTATTTACACTCTTATCTGATCCAAAGCCTGTTTCACTTGTAATTCCTCTTAATTGTTTAATGTTTGAGTATACTTACTATACTTATACTATACCAGTCTTTCCTCACAGGAAGACCTACACTGTATACGGTGATGCAACAGTACTCATCCATCATGTTTTGAGACAATGCGGAAATCAGTCTGTTAGCTTAGGATAGCTGGATTCCCTCTTTTAATTATATTTAATTGCATTTAGATACAAGCATTTCACTTCAAGCATACGCTTTAAGTGAAGTAACCGGCATCGCATAAGTAGACAATAGTGAGTCTTAAATTAGAACTGAATCTGACTTTAAGCTAGGGACACATTTGTTGTGTCCCATACATTTTCAACTTTGTTTTTTTTTTTTTAACTAGCTAGTATCATCCTTATTTTAGCCAGGCCTATCAGAATCAGCTTTATTGTCCAGATATCATTACAAAAACAAGGAATTTGGCTCTGGTTAAATTAGCCCTCGGTGTTACATGTTACACAAACCCTTACACAAACCCTTAGAATAAGAATAAATAATTTTAAAAGAAAGATTATGTGAAAACGTGATTTTCATTTTATTTTACCACAGTGTTTAAATGCTTAAGCTTGACAATGGTAATGGTTTATGTGCTTTGAACAAGGTTATGCTCATGAACGTCACATGTTGACACTGTTGGGAAAAAAAAGACTAGCTATATACATGTAATATATAGATAGAATATAGATGAAAATGAACAAATAAGCATAAAAAATTACTAAAAACTAAAGAAATAACTATAAAAATAATTACTGAAGATGCATTAAAAATGGCAGGACTCCATATATTTGCTGACAGCAGTTTACTTGAAGCCAAAAAAACAATGTACACATTGAAATTAAATACATGTATATAACAGTGGAGTTACTAATGAATCATTTTGAGCACAACTGTTAAAAATGTGATTAAAAAAACAACAATCATAATTTGTGGAGCATGTTCTCGTGTAAAAGTATATTATTATACTGTTAAGGTATGGATCCTTTTGATTTAACACAAAAAAAACTTAAGTGGTAATCAGTCTCTCTTTGTATCTACCTTTATGGGTTGTTCCAATATTTGATAGGTTAATCTATCATAGCAAATTATGATAATAATTTAGTTTATACGGTGAACATTGAAAATATTTACATTTTATACTGTTGTTCTTCCAGTCCAACTCACTACTAATTAAATATATGTTTAGAAAAACATTAAAGTTGCACATAGAGTATGAGCATTTCTGTGCTGAGACATTTCAACTGCATTGCTTTCAAAATCGGACGACATTAAGTGGAATGCAGAGAGTCATAGGTATCGCTTGATTGTCCTCTTGTGCATACATGTGACGTCCCAGTGAGAGTTGACATGAACTGGTAAAGCTAGCTACCAGTTAAGTTGGCCTACCATGTCATGTCTTGACGTTCGTTATACAGCCTCGTGATATTGGTAAACCTAACATGACGTTATGGTCTCCGCTTTGACAAGCATCGACTGCGGCGAATCGGAAACAGGCAGATTTCCGAGCGAACCAATGGGATTGCGAGGATTCTCACCAGAGGCGGTCTTTCTCAGAAACCGTGCGTATCGGGTTAGGTTGTTAGAAAGTTAATGGCTGGGGGAAAGAGAACCTCCTCAACCGTAGCTTCGGGAGAGTTTCTGGATTCCCTGAAGTAAAACAACGCAAATAGCCTGAAAGAAAGAGCCTGGACGGACGTTGAAGTCAACAACTAGCTCGTTTACCCACGTATTGTGAAAATAAGTATGCAGGATGCAGTAGCCGGGACGGCAATGCTGACGGACGGCTTCGAGGACGAGATTGACTCGGTGACTCCTCGCTCCCCAGTGGCAGGGATGGGGGTAGGAGCGACACCAGGAGGAGTCGGGCTAGGGGGCATTGGGATTGGTGTGGGCGGAAAAAAAGTACGCTTGTACGGTGAACCTGGCGGGCCTTCCGCAGAAAGACTGGATTTCAAACTAGCGGCCGCGGCCGTCCTCTCATCGGGTCCGGGATCCGGCAGCGACGAAGACGAGGTTTCAGAGGTAGCTAAGCTAAACTAAGCTAGTTAGCTAAGCCTCACTAGGGCGCTAGGCTACATTCCTGCTGCTCGCGCTGGCAAGCTAACGTTAGCTCGTAGCTGTTAGCCACCTCCTTCCAGGCCGCTGAAATTACGTAAAATAAAGTCGGGCCTTTTATTACTATACACATTAGCGCACATTAAATGCTTAGAAAATGTCATATACCGACAAAATTAGCACAGTGTCGGACAGTTGTTTACACAAACCGGCTGAAATGTTTTATTATGCAGCTCAGGCTTTAACCGGGGCCTAGTTGGGGTGGAAGCAACGACGGCCTCGTTCGATGCTGTCGTCTCTTAACACCCATCACAAGTTTGTTCTTCCCATGGCTTTCCAGCTTCAGCAAATGGAAGACGTCTGCTAACCCACCGATAAACTCTGGCAGCGGCTCAGTAGTTACATTACGATTAGGATGGTTTTTCATGTCATGTAAATTAGCCCCGCTCGTCCCACGGCTAACTTTGCGAGGGACAATCTAGATTGTATTTTTAAATGTGGATTTTCGACAGTTACGGTTGTCCCACAATAACATTTCTCACAACCCTTCGATGTCATGTCGCTACCGTACTTCTGTAAGCTTGATTTTTTTGGAAAACATGAATTTGATCATAGGGAGCTGATGTCGATAGATGTTCCAACTTCCCATGTGCTGGCCGTCACAGCGGGGCAGGTGTGATTGTATTTCCCCATCTCCTGTGAACACACCAGAGTCCACATTTCCACTGCGTGGATTTGAGTCCTGTGAAAAAAAAAGAAAATAACGCATTTTACCCAAATGACTCATTATTGTCATGACGCAAACAGTTTTAATTCAGTTTACTTTTACGTCTTTAACACTTACTCAGTTCGCCACATGATATACTTGTACCAGGGACAGGAATTGAGCTACACGGTAAATATTTGATTTCCACAAACCTCGCTAACGTTTCAGTTGGATAACATTTCATAACGACAGTCATCTTGAACGTGATGTGCCCTTTATTGACTGGAACACAGCCAGCATGATCTATGGAATGGGTGGCTACTGCAGCAAATCACTATTCTGTCTGTTGAGCTGTCTGTATTGTTTCTGACTTGTCATGTATGATAGCGAGCCGGTTGTCAGCTGATGCAAGTGTTATTATTATAGCCTGTCAGTTTCTTTCTTAGGTAGCAGAACAATAATATTGTCAGGTGTAATCACATGTATTATTTAACGAAACGTGAATAATTGTCCCGAGTTGAAGACACTGAAGATAGATAATTAATCGTGCAGAGGAAATGAAGGATGACAATTGCATTTCAGCTCTTAGTCTGTCAATTAAGTAAATCTGAGAGGGAGAGTTTGTCGCGGTTATTTACTGCAGTTGAGATTTCACTGCTGTGGGCAGTAGCTAAAATCTGAGCCCCGGGATTAAACAGATGCCATTCCAGGCCTTTCTAGCTCTGTGGATACCAACACTCTGGGAACTGTAGTTCAATAGTGGTGAAGACTGATGTCCATTGTTGATTAGAAAAGCATTGTACACCCGGTCCTGTGGTAGAATTCCTCCACGCTGCTGAATGATAACTTTTACACTTTTGTTTATTAGGTCACTTTTGTCCTTATGTATGGAATTTTGCATAATGAATTAGCTTAAAATCTTTAAATTGTTGAGCTGAATTGACTGAAAAACATCACAACCAGCTGTTTATTTTTATTGTTTGTATATAATATTTTTCTGGTGACACATATCAGTAAGCACAGAGGCAAATAACCCCTGTAGATGATAACCAAAACACTGTCCACTGTTATACGTTTAACCTCAGGTGGGGGAACTGTTTCTTAAGTAAATATATACTAACTGTCACAATTTGACCCACTTGTCAGCACCAAAACTAAACAAATGACTACTTACCACATCTTAGAAATGACTTTGAAGGCCAGTTTGTCGTCATTAACAGCAGTAACACAAACTGTAAAAGTACTTAATGGTTCATTATTGTCATCTCTGATTTGCTGTAAACATCTTTTGTGTTTCTTTTTTTTGTTGTCAAAGCACACAAGTTGAGACCTGACGTGCAACCGTGAATATACCCGATGTGGATTATATGGTTTAAATATTAATTACAGTTTCTTTGGCTCTAACTTGTTGAGTCTGAATAAATGTTAAATGACTAACCCACAATAGCCAACAGGGCCATGTTATGGCGTAGTGTGAAAAGTTACCGTACTGTTAATAGCTGAATCACTTTACGTGTACAAGGGTTGTAATTCATGGCAATATCATTTCCACCGTCCTGTCCTTGTGCCCGCTTTCCCCCGATGAAAGATACCGTAAACAAACAAGGGCAGAAGGCCTGTTGTTTTTAATGTTGGCCTGGTTGTGTAATGTCACATTACTCTGCATACAATGGGTCACATGTTCACCATTATAATTTATGTTTTCACACTCATTTTCTTAAGATGCAAGGTCATTCACAATAAAACAATTTGACCTTCTTTTGCTCTTCTCTCTGTCTGTTTTCTAGGTGGAGTCCTTCATTTTGGATCAGGAGGATCTGGATAACCCCATCATGAAGACGGCATCAGAGTTACTTTTGTCTAGTGCGACAGACGGAGTTGATTTGAGGACTGTTGACCCAGAGACGCAGGTCCGACTTGAAGCGCTCCTAGAAGCCGCAGGTACGATTGCATTGTCCTTATTTACTTAACTTGACACGCTTGAATTTGTAGTGGACCACCACCCCCGGTGGTCCAAGCAAATGTGCTCCAAAGGTGTCCTCATTTGTGCTCTTCATTCCTTGAACGTCCTGTCAGTTTTTCTTTTTCCTGTCTCATTTTCAATCCAAACAAACTCGTCTTTGTAGAAAAACCTCAGGCTGAAGTTGTTTAAGCAAAGAGTACCTGCTGGTTCTGCAAGTGTGATATTAACACACGGTTTGAATATGATTTGGCAAAATGAGCTTGATTAATGCGAGCAATCTAGGTATAAGAAAGTCTATGTAGAGTAATCCATCAGCCGTGGGTGTCCTGGCCTGATTTGGGCTTATGAACATTATGAGGCAGATTAACCCTGCAACACACTTGAGCCTCCACCGCATGCAGAGAGCCCATGTGAACAAATACTGACTAATCTTATCCAAGGCTTCTTTCTCCTAGACGAGGCAGTTCAAAGGGAGTTGGAACCTAAATGGTCATCAAATTATGCCTGGTGTAGTTATTTCAAATGTCATGAAGGTGATTTCTCCATGATATCATTACAAAAGGTTAAATATGTGCCTAAACATTGTGGAAGAATCATTTGTAACTCTTATAACAAACTGGGCCAATAGGAGCTGTTTCAAGACCGTTACACAGGAAGTATTCCAGCGTGACCAAAAACATTTCCATAACTTTTTATTTTCCTGTCGTCGTGAGTGACACATTTATTTGGGAGCGATAAAGTTATGCATATGTGATCATTAAGAGAGCACTATTTATATAATAATGCAGTGTCATGGTGCAGGATAGTTTGATCGGAGCATTTTTGAAAAATGCAGTGGGATTACTCTGCTTTTAAAATTTGATTCAATATCTTATTTAGTGTTAGGTGATATTTTTGTATACCGGTGTGTGTGTATATAGTATTCCAAAGATAAGAAAATGACTCATTCCGGTATAAATGATATAAACAGAAGCAAGCAGAGTTGCGCGCCATGGCGGACTTTGCTAGAACGTTCGTGTGAGGAAGTATTTACTTGGTGGATCATTTTCACTGTAAACACTAAACCGCCTTCTGCCAAACTAAACAGGTTGAAATGGTGATAAACACCGGCGAAGGTTGACGGCACATCGTAGAGTGAATGGAAGCTAGCGGGATTAGCTTCGTTTAGCACGTCAGTGAGGTTGCGTGTGTACAATACATAAAAATGTCGCCAACTATTATGTTAGTATTTATTATTTGATCTGGTAAATATGACCCTAATGAAATCTGTTTATTTTTTCCTAAATTACATTTTTCATTTTTGTCTTTTTCCACATATTTTATCACCAGATATTATGTTTTTACTAGTGTCAGTGAATACAATGACTGTTACATAAATGCAAAAATCATTGGGCAATTTTGCCCAGTATTTCTAAACTTACCAACTTTTCATTGCAACTTAATCCTCAACAAACGATCACAAAGTTGCTGATGCCGTTGCAGTCTTTTTATTAACGCCAGCTATTATTTTAATTACCACTATCACAGGTTGCGTGCCGCTCTTACTTTGAAGGCCAGAAGTATGGTGTGTGTTGAAAATGTATTTTGGCTGTTGATAACGGAGATAGCTAACTGGGTACCTCTTGCAGCTGTGGCTATCGTCTTTATTTCACCCATGAATTCAGCGGGTATATACATCCTAAAGGACCCTGTTACATTACCTAAAACACAGCTGCACCAGCATGCTCCACCAAACTAAGCTAACCCATCCAGTTTACAGTGGCCATTGCAGTACTTGAGCTTGGGCTCACGGTGAAGAGTGTTGGTTAGTGTTTTTGAGGACGCGCCGTTATGAAAGAGCGATCTGCTGGGAAAACATTTCCCCACACAAATGTTCCTTCTCACGATTATCGCATTTCATTTACAGTATGTCAATATCTGTGAGATTCTACGTTTAACGGGAAAATCCTGTGTTTATTGTTCAATTATGTCCACTATTTTCTATAATTCTCACTGATGGCTGCAGTAGATATTGGGGGTGTCATGAGACACTTAGTTCATGAGATGGTTAACGAGATTGGGGATACTTAAACATTACTTTTAAGAAAAGTACAATGAAAAATATGGCAAACACCTATTGCCCTCCTACACCCACTGTATAACTTACAAAAGTGCTCACTCCGGTCATGCGGTTGTTCAATGGAACACACTTGCCAAGGTGCTGAAAGGTGCTATTTGGGATTTATTTATTATCTCATCACACCCCAGTTGTTTTTTATATTTTCATGGACAGTGTTTATACAAACAAACATTTCAACATGGCAGCCAGAATACAAGGAAGTAAATTGGCAGTGATCTCACTGCTGGTGTATAGACCAAAGAGCTGTTTTTAATTTTTTTCTGCCATTATTTTAGTTATTTTACCCTTTGCTTTTTTTTAACTAAATGTGTGTTCTCACATTAATTGTAGTTTCAAAGTTTCTAATCAAAATGTACTTAGGTGCAGGAAACAGAGAAAATGTAAATACAGTGGAAACTTCAAGGTTCAATCCGAGCTTGTTAAAAAACAATGTATTTCCTTTGGAAATAATAGTGGAATATCCAAAGTTGAACACAATCCATTTTATGATGCTTGTTGGCCTCCAACTTGTTCTAATTTCAAAGTAGTTTTCCCCCCAGGAAGTAATGTGACATGACATTAATTGTACTGGCAGTGCTTTAAGTGCCATTACAACATTCCTTACTATCATACAAGTGTTATGATGAGCTGAAATCTAGTGTGACACCACACACAGCTCCAAATATCGATTGACTTTTGAGGCATATTTTTTATTCAACTCAACTTTGTATCACCATGCAACTTTGGAGGTTCCACTGTGAGGGAAATTGAAGTGTTTGTTGGCCCCATCATAAAAAACCTGTCCCACAAGTGTAAAAAAGAAGTACACCACTGAGTAGCAGTGATAACATGCTTGTCTGGCTGAAGAGCTGACGATGAGGGCTTGTCAATTTTGCATAGTTGGTCATGATGCATGAGCAAATTGAGTAAAAAGAACTATGCGGAAAGCTACAAATGAACATATTTTTTAGTTTTAAAACGGTCAATCAAGACAGACCCACCTGTAAGTACTTTTCGAAAGTAGTAATCTCTGCTCGTTAAGATACGTGCTTTCATGTCAGTCGACAAAGGTCTCTAAAACTAGATATGTGCAAGTCGCTTTTTTGTAAACTAGTATCAGGAGGGGTCTTGATTACCAACTTATTATTCGTAACACTTATCCCTCCTGCTCCGTCTTCTTCTTCTCTGTCAGACCAGGTGCAATATAAGTAATGTGAGGATGAACAGGTAGCGTCAAATCCTTTGTCTAGTGGGCCACCACAAATAAATGAATGAATGGGGAGTAGTGGCACTCGACTCCGCTGCTCACTGCCATGTAATTACCAACCTGTTTGAAGGAGACAATTTAATTCCTAATTTGTACCAATCTTTTGCCAAGTACACACACAAACAAATGTTTTTGAGTGAAACGGAAATGTGGACGTCATTCACTTTGTGTAGGAGTATTTATGTACCTTGTTTGCTTGCAATTGTGCCCTCTAATGGAGAGGGAAAGCGTCAGGACGACACTTTGTTTTTATACAAATGAACATTGCAGCACGTCAGCCTGGTTTTTAGTTAGAATCCCGTCAGATAATGATGCGCCATATATAAGACCATTAATGATGTACTTCCTTAACCTTGTTTTCTTTGCTCTGGCGACTATTGTGAAATCCTTGTTTGAGAGTCATGCTAAGTTTAGCTTGAGGCGGACGCCCAGTGATAAAAAGGAGGGCCACAAAGACAACAGCACTTTAGAGCTGGCAACACTTAAGCTGGCCTCGTGGGGTGCTGCTCAATTCAAAACAAACCTCTTTTTTTTTTGTGGGTTTGGCTTACCCTGCGTATGAAGCGAAGCGCAGTAGCGTATCGAAACGGAATTGTTTATTGGAAACGGTCTGCGCCCTGTTATCAGACAGAGGCCCCCAAAATGTAGGTCATTAGCAAAAGTTGCTTTTTCCACATGCTTGCTCTTTCCTCACATCCCCTTCTTTGGCTTTGTCTTGAAATGACAAACGCACAGACGCAAGCAGCACACATGACTGCTAGTTTTTCTCCCAGCTGTGCTTTTTCTTTTCCTCATGCTGACCACTGTATCCAGTTTCTTTTTCTTGCACATTTGCTGCCTGTTACCCATCTATAATTCACACAAGACAATGTCTGAACCTAAACCCTTGTCACTAATCTGTAGAACTATTGCTCATTTAATTTTTCTTAGATATATTCATATCATGATATTCCCATTATTTTGTACTCTGTGTCTTCAATGTTTATTTAGAACATATATTTTTGAGAATCATAGATGGTGTATTGAAATGTATGTAATAAGTTGAGCCACATTAACAAAATGCTTGTGTGTGTTTTGTCTGTGTGTTTTCATTTCCTATTTCTGTTTGCTGCTACTAACCTTGGATTGGTTTGGCTGGACTGGACTTGTGCCCTCATCGGATCTGGTTTGGTTGTGCTGCCCTGTGGTTTGCCTTGCCCTTTGCACCACTGCCCTATTGGTGTTCGCCAGGCCTCGGTAAACTGTCCACTGCCGATGGTAAAGCTTTTGCAGACCCTGAGGTGCTGCGACGACTGACGTCATCTGTGAGTTGTGCCCTGGATGAGGCTGCAGCTGCGCTGACTCGTATGAGAGCTGAAAACACACTCAACGCTGGCCAAGCCGACAAGTATGTATCTCGCCCGTATTGTCATAGGCTCTTGTTTGCTATCCACTAGGCCACTAGGTAATTTTCCTGGACAATAATTGTCCTTGTAAATATTGCAATATTGTAAGCATTATTTTGAGAAAATTTGGTAAAAGCAATAAACTTGAATTTCTCAAGCGTATTTAACATTGTAATTTAAATTAATTAAACACTATGAATTAAGACAAAAATCCAATGAAAATAAAATTGACTTTCCTTTAGCAAAAATTGCACATAAATAGTATTGTTCATTTTTTGGTGATGGGATAACAGTGAGGCGTATGTATCTTCACCTGTCACAGTAGCAGTAATTGTAGCAGTCTGGTTATTTTCAGCCGTAGTTTAGCGGAGGCGTGCTCAGATGGGGATGTCAATGCCGTGCGCAAATTACTGGATGAGGGACGAAGCGTCAACGAGCACACGGAGGAAGGGGAGAGCCTGCTATGTCTTGCCTGCTCGGCTGGCTACTATGAACTTGCACAGGTATGTGAAACGGGGATGTGAGCTCACACGCTAACAAACATTTATTCCCTTTTGAAATGTTTGTTCTTTTTTTTTAGATTTTTTTTTTACATGAATTCATAGATTTTTGAGAAGGTCTGCAATTTTTCAGCGTTTTGTATCCGTTTTTTTATGTATTCTTAAAGCAGGTTCTTCTCTGATTTTCAACCAGGTTTTGTTGGCCATGCATGCCAATGTGGAGGACCGAGGCATAAAAGGGGATATCACACCTCTCATGGCTGCTGCTAGCGGAGGCTACGTGGACATCGTCAAACTGCTTCTGGTACACGGAGCAGATGTAAACGCACAGTCCTCCACAGGTGAAATCTCACTTTAAAGTCTTATGAATTAGGATTATCTGCTGTTTCAGATGATTTTAATTTCTCTGCTATACTTTGTACCCGCAGGCAACACAGCTCTGACGTACGCGTGCGCTGGTGGCTTTGTGGATGTGGTTAAAGTGCTGTTGAAAGAGGGTGCTAACATCGAGGACCACAATGAGAACGGACACACACCTCTAATGGAGGCTGCCAGTGCTGGCCATGTTGAGGTGGCCAGGGTGCTCCTTGAATATGGCGCAGGCATTAACACTCATTCCAATGAGTTCAAAGAGAGCGCTCTCACACTTGCGTGCTACAAAGGTCAGAGCCAATTTGTGCAAGATTATTGCAACATTACCCATGGTATTTAACAAATAGGCGGACATTAATAATTGTGTTTTTACACCATGTAGGTCACTTGGATATGGTGCGTTTTTTGTTGGAGGCTGGAGCAGACCAAGAACATAAGACTGATGAAATGCACACCGCGCTGATGGAGGCGTGCATGGTGAGGATCTGACCCAAAGCTTTGGTACAATAATGATCATTGCAGGTTGAGATGTAGTCAATTTGCCTGTGGCCAGGTGTGTATTAAAATACTGTCACCGGCACAATTTGTGAATATTTTGTCTTTTTTTTTTTGGCTTTCGTTGATCATTTTTCCCGTCCAAACTTCACTTGCTGTGTTTGCTGTCAGAATGAAATGTAGAAACGAGTCTAAATTGCAAAATAAACATAGAAAACATACAAAGTAGGTGTATCATAATTCGGGCTGTCAAAAATAGCCCGTTAGCAACGACGTCTAATTTATTTTATTTTTTATTATTTTTATTTTATATGCCACTCTTTAATAACCATACTGTGACCTGAACGCACCAACAGCAGTGCAATTCCAACATTATATATCTATCGCCAACTCACAGACATGTCTCTAGTCAGTTCGTCCTGGGAAAAGACACTTCCTTATTGACAACTACAGCAAGGTGCATTCACTGACTCAATGTCGATGCGTGCATGTGTGGTCTAAACAGTGAGTGGACATTGTCATTAGTCGGGAACATAACTCTTACTGCAAAAGTACAAATTTCTGCATGGTAGTATACTCAGAAAATACGTTTACACTCAAAATATTTTAATTCAGCTTAAGTTATGCGGCGTCTTTGAATGCAACACCTTATGGCTCATAACGCCGTTGGAGTGCGATTCAAATGTACTGCTAAAGAGACTACAGCTCATTCGAAGCTGTTAATACAAATATGTACAATTGTGTCCTGTTATGTTATTGTTCATAGAATACAGCAAAATGTGGTGATTAGTGATGATTAATTGGGGAAACTGATTAATTTGGTTACAATGTTTAGTCATTTGACAGCCGTAATTATTATATTTCGGTAATTGATTCACGAGATGTTTGTCTCCCAGCTTGTTAGCAAATTAGACAAAAAGGATCCCGCATGTTTATTCAGGTGCTTATCTCCACATTCTTTGTGTGTCTCGCTGTCCCAGGATGGCCATGTGGAGGTGGCACGGTTGCTGTTGGACAGCGGTGCGCAGGTCAACATGCCAGCGGATTCTTTTGAGTCACCCCTCACCCTTGCCGCTTGTGGAGGACATGTGGAGCTCGCAGCCTTGCTCATAGAGAGAGGAGCCAACTTGGAGGAGGTGCGTCAAAGACGACGTGTCTAAACATTGCCATATGTTAGCATTTTAAAATGGCAAAAATGTAATGAAGTCATCACTCAAGTATGTCTCACAGAAAAACGTATGTTTCTCTGTTTGTAATAATGATTGTAACACAATTCACTTAAGATGAGACTCGGGCTGTAACCCTATCCCCAAAACAAAAAGGCCTTGCCCAGTCTCACATTGATCCTTTGTTATGGAAACTCCAGCAGTTAGGAGAGCCAAACAGTGAGGCTTTTAGAGGAACCTGACACATTTTTCAACAGTAACAGACAGAGTTGAAATCATATTTTAATACCTACCTATCTTGACTGCTGTTCACAACATGCGGATAATGGGAAATTTGATCAGGAAGCACAACATGAAGGCATTCATGTAGCAAAACATTCATTTGTTTACTGGAGCCACTCCAACGTTTTGAGGCCTTTCATATTTTGACTATTACACAAAAAAAAGTACACTGAGAAAGCAGCCATATCATATGCTTATGCTTGAGTGAGCTTAAAACTGAAATACCATTTTCTAATAAATCGTCATGGAGACTGATTCTTCCAAAGTTCTTGAAGTTGAATGAGTTTTGAATATGTTAACATTTGATGTCACTTGATTATGTCCAGGTTAACGATGAGGGCTACACTCCCTTAATGGAAGCAGCAAGAGAAGGTCATGAAGAGATGGTAGCTCTTCTACTTGCTCAAGGTAAGCTGTGTTTTTTGTCGTTTGCTCCTGATTTGCCAATAGGGCATGATGAGGGTCGTATGATTGATTTTCAATAGATTCGAAATTATTTAAAGGGGACCTACTATGCTAATTTTGTTGAACGTTTATGGACTTCTATCGAACAGCTACACACGATAACCAGCACACAAAGCTTTATAGGTCTTCCAGTATCTGCACCTATTTGCTGTATTTGTTTGGAATTCGTGGCACCCAGAAGTAGAGACTGGACAGTCTGACGTTTCTCAAGAAAAGAGGTTGATTCAAGTGGTTACTTCCAAATGCGCAAACCTCATTATCTGAAATTTTGGCATCATTTAACAAGAGAATACAACATTCTTACTACATTTGTAGGTCAGAAAAGTGGAAAAAGCATAATGGGTCCCCTTTAATAAAACTATCTAAAAAAAAATTACATATCAAATAATTTTTGGTCTCAAAATGTAGGCCCTTTTGTTGGTTTTGTTTTTCAAGGAATATATTCTTTACCAAAAAATGAATATATGAAGACGATGTTTGGTCATTGTCCAGGTGCTAACATCAATGCCCAGACAGAAGAGACCCAGGAGACAGCTCTAACTCTAGCATGCTGTGGAGGCTTCTTGGAAGTGGCTGACTTCCTTATCAAAGCTGGGGCTGACATCGAGTTGGGCTGCTCCACTCCTCTCATGGAAGCGGCACAAGAAGGCCATCTGGAGTTGGTCAAATATCTGCTGGCTGCAGGTACGCAGCACGCATCGAGGCAAACGACTGAGATATATTTCCGTATTTTGACCATTTCTGTGCTTACAAGCTTTGTATTTGTTATTCAGGTGCAAACGTTCACGCCACCACAGCGACAGGCGACACAGCGCTGACATACGCGTGTGAGAATGGTCACACAGATGTCGCCGACGTTCTCCTGCAGGCTGGAGCCAACTTGGTACGCTCTTTGCACAAATCATGCTTCCTCTCCGACCACTGATGGTTTTATGTTTGAGTAACACTACACCTGAATGTTAAATTGATTTGTGAGCCATACTTGCTCCTTGCTGAGCAGCCGCCACACTTTCAGGATGCATATAGCTAAAAGCTTATGAATAAAAACAAGGCTGTAAACGAATGGATATTTTCCTTCCAGGAACATGAGTCAGAAGGGGGGCGGACGCCCTTAATGAAGGCAGCAAGAGCGGGGCATCTCTGTACAGTGCAGTTCCTTATCAGCAAAGGTGTGTTTACAAGTTTTTTTTTTTTTTTTTAAACTATATTAGTGTGACATAAAAACACTTAAGGTTGCACGATAAAGTAAATTACGTACTACTAAAGGCACTATAATTAAATGCCTTTTTTTGTATTGGTACAGTTCAAATGTATGAATGCAGTCTCAAACCTTCAGGCTTCTTCCATCTCATGTCTAGGTGCGGATGTGAACAGAGCAACCGCCAATAATGATCACACAGTGGTGTCTCTGGCCTGCGCTGGAGGACATCTGGCTGTGGTGGAGTTGCTGCTGGCACATGGGGCAGACCCGACACACAGACTCAAAGTATAACGCCTTTTCAAAAAGACTGTTTTAAAGGAAACACAGCTTAAGATCATGTCGCCTATTCACACATGCAATTTTCCCGTGTGCAGGACGGCTCCACCATGTTGATCGAAGCTGCTAAGGGTGGCCATACTAACGTCGTGTCCTACCTGTTGGACTATCCCAACAACATTCTGTCGGTCCCAGCCCCCGATCTCTCCCAGCTCACTCCCCCCTCGCAAGATGCTTCTCAGGTAAACTCGGCACCAATCACCGGCAAAGTATTTTACTTTTCATCCTCCACACAGAAACTGTCTTCTGTGTGCCCTGAAATTGTATTTTTAACGAACTGCTTCCAGATTGGGAAAATCTATCGTTTTTGTGTAAACATCCGATACTGCTGTTTTACGAAAACGATGACATCATTGTCCCAGTGACTCCCCGTCGCCGTCATGTCACCAGAAGTGAGCTTTGACGAGAAGTCAACATCTGAATATTTCAACTGACGGGACTCACCCCAGTTGACATTCTCCGGCTAGTTTGTCTTATATTCCATAATGACTTACAGAAGTAATTCCAGTTCTCGTAAGTCTATATATCAGTCTTGGAAAACGGAAGACGCTGGATTCATGCACATGCTTTCTTCTTTTATGGTTTGGTGTGTCACATGGTTCCGTCTGCGTGTCTGTTCACAGCACCACACATATAGATATGCCTTGCGTATTACATCGTTTTCACTCAGTGATTAGTTCCCGTCTGGATGCAATTACTTACTAATCCTGCACAATGTGGATGTAACTTTTTTTCCAACCTGCCAAAAAAAATCTCAGGAGCATTCCGGTGTGGACACAACCTTACACACAAATGTCTTGTTTTTAGTTTTCACGGAAACAGATGATTGTAACAATCTTCTGCTGCAGGTTCCTCGCGTCCCATTCCAAGCTCTCGCTATGGTGGTGCCTCCTCAAGAGCCTGACCGCGCTCCATCAAACATCGCAACACCCCCACCTGTCTCCAGCAAAGGTAATATGTGTCCATGTAACCCTAAACATCACCTTCAAATGAGATGATTAGATAGATACCTTATTGGTCTCAAGGTCTTTAATGTTCTGTTTTTTTTTCTTTAATGTTCCAATTCAGGTGTTTCTAAACAGAGACAGGCAGCACTTCAGCCCTGTGTCTCCAGCTCAGTGGGCCGGGGGCCTGAAGCAGAGCCTCTGCCCCCCTTCCACCTGTGCCAGCCTCTGGAGTGCATTGTGGAGGAGACTG
Source organism: Doryrhamphus excisus (assembly GCF_030265055.1). Classification (NCBI taxonomy): domain Eukaryota; kingdom Metazoa; phylum Chordata; class Actinopteri; order Syngnathiformes; family Syngnathidae; genus Doryrhamphus; species Doryrhamphus excisus. Next base: position 9,333,975 of record NC_080488.1, on the reverse strand, counting down.
AGGGAAAGTTGAACGAGCTCGGCCAGCGGATTAGCGCTATTGAGAAAGCCCAGCTTCAGTCGTTAGAGCTCATCCAAGGGGAGCCACTCACCAAAGACAAGATTGAGGAGCTGAAGAAGAGCAGAGAGGAGCAGGTAACACATTTATCCAAGGGCGACAAAGGTGTTGAAAGCTTTTTTTTCTAAAATATTTGAAGTACCTCTTATTAAATTTTCATTTTACACACACAGATCAGCATCTATATAAGTATATTGTCGTCTTAGGTTCAGAAGAAAAAGAAAATCTTGAAGGAGCTGCAGAAGGTGGAACGCCAGTTGCAGCTAAAAACACAGCAACAGTTCACCAAAGAATACATGGAGGCGAAGGGCTTAAAGGAGGACCAGGAGGCCGGACAGAGCCAAGGTCCAGGCCCGGGGCCTGGAAGTACCTCATCCATTCCTGGGCCCCTTCCCATCACACCAGGTGCCCAGGTACACGCCAGCTCTGACACGGATGAGGAGGCCAACAAAGATGGGGAGCAAGAGGAGCTGCCTGGAGAGGACGGCGAAGAGGTAGCATTTTGAAATCCTCGCTGTTGGTTGAATCTGGGTAAAATTTCAATTAAATGAAATCTTTTTCAGGACGAGGAAGATGAAGACGAGGAAGATGAAGAAGATGACGATGATGATGAGGATGATGGCGACGAGGAGGAGGGTTCAGAGGATGAGGCAGATGGAGAAGAGGATGATTACACCAAGCTTCCTCAGGTGGGCACGATCCTTTACAGAGATGGGCCGCAGCCCCCGCAGCAGCCCCCACTGCCCCCTTCACCGCAGTCCCAATCCCAGCCACCGCCGCCACCGCTTCAGGCAGCCTTCGTTCCTGTCCAGCCTCTGCCCGAATACAACCCTGCAGACTACCCAGGTAGTACCAGCCCGGACCTCCAAAGGGTACTCGTAGGCCAGCAGATGCTGGGCCAACAGCAGCAGGGCCAAGCTCAGCAGCTATCTGGGTTAGGTCCTGGAATGATTCCTCAGCAGGCCCCAGATGGTCTCATGGTTGCGACACCTGCACAGACGCTCACAGACACGCTGGATGACATCATGGCAGGTCAGCGCAGCCTTTGGCTTTTTCTTTGTCTTACCTGTGAAACTGTCTTATTCAATATGGATGTTAAGTAATCGCATTACACTGTGGATACATGTTCCATTGACTGTTCTATGCTCCCACTAACTCTTTGTATATCTTGTTCTCTTTATTTTAGCAATGAGCAGCCGCGTTCCCATGCTGAATACAACCACCTCACCCACTCCCTTGTCCCAACCACCCACACAAACGTCTGCCAACATCTCCTCGCCACCATCTGTGCTCCCCCTCTACCCCTCGGTTGACATTGATGCTCACGTAAGACAATTTAACATTAACAAAATACACAAGAAGGTCCTTTAAATTCCACTTGCAAAGGAGAATGCCCAAAGAGACATGATCAAAAATGTTCTCTCCACAGACGGAGAGTAACCATGACACAGCGTTGACTTTGGCATGCGCCGGAGGACACGAAGAGTTGGTGTCTGTCCTTATTGCACGTGGAGCCAACATTGAGCACCGCGACAAAAAAGGTACGCGTTCATGTGAACTGAACACTTAAACAATTGAACGGTGTCATTTGAAGCTGTTTTATATTTGCTCTCTCCTGCTCAGGCTTCACCCCTCTCATCCTGGCTGCTACTGCTGGCCATGTTGGAGTGGTGGAAGTGCTGCTTGACAAAGGTGGTGACATTGAGGCCCAGTCTGAAAGAACCAAAGACACACCTCTCTCCTTAGCCTGCTCTGGCGGACGGCAAGAGGTAAAAATCTTCATTTTATTATATATCTTATGAACTGGTTTTCACATTTCAACAATATTTAACCGGTGTGACTATTACATCAGGTTGTCGAGTTGCTGCTGCTACGGGGAGCCAATAAGGAACACCGCAATGTTTCTGACTACACACCTTTGAGCCTTGCTGCCTCAGGCGGTTATGTGAACATCATCAAGATACTCCTTAATGCTGGAGCTGAAATCAACTCCAGGTAAGTGTACTTGTTGCAGTCTAGTATTATATATTCCATAAAATGGAAGAATGTGTAAATGGTTGCCCTGTGGATTGGCTGGCATCCAGGACGTACTCTGGGATAGGCTCCAGCATACCCCACCCTATTTGAAATTTGAACATCTAATGTGTAGAGTAGTGTTTGGTAATGTGTATCTTTTTAACCTTCCCTTCAGGACTGGCAGCAAACTGGGAATCTCTCCTTTGATGCTGGCAGCGATGAACGGTCACGTACCAGCAGTGAAGTTGTTGCTGGATATGGGCTCGGACATCAACGCCCAAATTGAGACCAACAGGAACACAGCTCTGACCCTAGCTTGCTTCCAAGGGCGAGCTGAGGTTGTTAGTCTGCTTTTAGATCGCAAGGCCAACGTTGAACATCGTGCTAAGGTAGGGAATCTTCATCCATTCCTCCCATTATACCGAATAGAAGGTTCATTAGTGTTAATGTAGACTCTCTCAAATTTCGTTAGGATACAATTACATTGTTTTTTGTTCCTCCCTTTATTTAGACTGGTCTCACGCCCCTGATGGAAGCTGCTTCAGGGGGCTATGCTGAGGTTGGCCGTGTGCTGTTGGATAAAGGAGCTGATGTCAATGCGCCGCCTGTTCCCTCATCCAGAGACACTGCTCTCACCATTGCTGCCGACAAGGGTCACTACAAGTTTTGTGAGCTGCTTATCAATAGGTGAGGCAATTTTTTTTTTAATTGATCATTTACATCACACGTGTGGGCTTTTTATGTTTTTCAAAAGGATAATTCACAAGGTTTTGCGTTATTTAACAGACATGAATGTTACTATAAAGTACTGATAAACAGCCCAATAATAAATAAACAGGCAGATGGATGAAAGGCTTGCTCCTGAATGGTAATGAATCTACAGTAAACCTCGGATATATCGGAAATTCGCTCACAACGGACAGATAAAAAAGAGCCGATTTTTCTGTAATGCATTTCCAATAAAAATTTATTGCATATATCGGATTTTTTATAACGGATTTCGCCTATTTCGGACAAAATCTCCAGTCCCGTTCCAATGCATTTCCATTAAATTTCCCTCGCATATATCGGATGGCCGCATCGTGGCGCTCCGATTCGCCGAATCGTGACAGGCCGCTATACGACGTCATTTGCAGCGTTGCCTGCGCGTCCAGGTACATTGGAAACATAGTCAAGGAAGTGCCTTTTTATAACGGATAAAATCCGATTTACGCATATACCGGATATAAATCCGATATATGCGTAAAACGGACATTTTCCGGTATACGCATATAACGGATTTCGCTTATATCGGACAAAACCAATTGAATCCGATATATCCGAGGTTTACTGTATATACTTACGAGAACTGGAATTACTTCTGCAAGTAAATGAAATATTCCAGCTGCTGTATGCAGATATTTTCCATGACGTTAGCGTTTAATTCCGGTCCAGTATACTCCAATTCATGACTGAGATACCGTCTTTTCTTTGCAATTTTATAGGGGAGCCCATATTGATGTACGTAACAAGAAAGGAAACACGCCTCTCTGGCTGGCAGCAAATGGCGGTCATTTTGATGTGGTCCAGCTCTTGGTGCACGCCAGTGCTGATGTGGATGCAGCCGACAACCGCAAAATCACCCCACTCATGGCTGCTTATCGCAAGGTGCAGAGTCGTTTGTCTCTATCTGATAATGTATACTACCTTTTATAGTTTTGTACGGTCATTAACTCATTAACCTCATATTGCAGGGTCATGTAAAAGTGGTGCAGTACCTTGTGAAGGAAGTCAACCAATTCCCATCAGATATTGAGTGCATGAGATACATAGCCACCATTGCGGACAAGGTATGCATTTAATTTATATATATTAATGCATGCTTTTTAAATAGATCAATGACAGTGTTGTGGAGTTTTAACATGAGGTGTTATCTTTGTAGGAGCTTTTGAAGAAGTGCCACCAGTGCATGGAGACCATTGTCAAAGCCAAAGACCAACAAGCAGCTGAGGCCAACAAAAATGCAAGCATTCTCCTCAAGGAACTAGATCTGGAGAAGGTGATGCCAGGCCCATTGCTGTGATTTTAGGACATTAAATGTGTAATTTACACTGAAAAATATATTATTTACAGTCTCGAGAGGAGAGCAAAAAACAGGCTCTGGCTGCCAAGCGAGAAAAGCGCAAGGAGAAGCGCAAGAAGAAGAAAGAGGAGCAGAAGAGGAAGCTAGAGGAAGAGGAGGGGCAGAAAACCAAGGAGGATTCCTCGGATATGCAGGAGCAGAAGGAAGATTCCGCTGAAGGTGATTTATTTTTGATTACAAAGAGTCTGAACATCACCAGGTGATGACAGACAATGTGACTTAACCCGTTCACAAAAGTGCAACAAGAATTCAACTGCCAACTCCTTAGTAAAATGAAAGAGGGTGACGTTTGTTCCAAGCCGTTATCATCCCCTTCCTCAAATTAAATGGAAGCTCTGTAGATTTATAGTCGATGATTAACCGACATGTTTCTCACATTCTAGAAACGGAGGTTCCTATTGAGCCTCCCAGCGCAACGACCACCACCACCATCGGTATATCTGCCACCTCGACCACTTTCACCACAGTTTTTGGTAAGAAGAGAGCAAGTGTAGCCACGACCCCGAGTACCAACCGCAAGAACAAAAAGAACAAGACCAAGGACTCGCCAAATGAATCTATAATATTACAGGATCCGCAGGTTAGTAAGCTACTTTATTTACTTTTGTGTAAAATGTTCATTTGATAGTTTTACATTTCATTTCCATCTGTGGTCATGGTAGGTTGCACTAGCACAGCACAAGGCTGACAAGAACAAAATCCACGGTGAACCTCGAGGTGGCGGCGGGGGCGTAGCGGGCGGCAACAGCGATTCGGACCCTTTGGATAGTACCGACTGCGCCAGTGAAAGCAGCAGCAGTGGGGGGAAGAGTCAAGAGCTCAACTACCTCCCTGACCTCACCTCATCCACTTCCTCCTCCTCCTCTTCTTCCTCCTCCTCTTCCTCGGCCCCGTCCTCGGGAGCCACCCAGTCTCAGACACTTGTGGTTGGCCCGGAGAAAAGACACTGTCTTCAACCTCAGACCGAAGTCAAGGTGGACAAGGTCACAGTCTCCATCTCAAAACCAACACAAAGGTGAGTCAACTGTTTATATGTGTAATTATGCAAATGAGCAACATAACCTTGTTTGTATGGTGATCTTGCTCCATTTTAACCACAGAGCTCCAGACTTAAACGACTCCACTTCAAACTCCCTACCCTCCCCGTTCAAGACCATGGCGCTTCCGGTGACCTCGCCCAACAGTAAGCTCAGCCTTACGAGCCCCAAGAGGGGCCAGAAGAGGGAAGACGGTTGGAAGGAAGTTGTCAGGAGGTGAGTGTTTGCGTTTTAGTGTCTTTCTGTTGTTTTGTTGTTTTATAACTCTGGCTTTTTGCCGCGTTTTTCAGATCTAAAAAGCTTTCTGTGCCGGCTTCTGTCGTGTCGCGTATCATGGGTCGCGGGGGCTGCAACATCACGGCCATTCAAGATGTGACAGGAGCTCATATTGATGTGGACAAACAGAAGGACAAAAATGGCGAGAGGATGATCACCATAAGGTAAATATGATGCCACCTGCTTTTTTACTAGCGTACTTTCTTTCGATGTGCTAGTTGTCTTAATCGGGTGTGCTCGCTTCTTACAGAGGAGGCACGGAGTCTACACGATACGCAGTCCAGTTAATCAATGCTCTAATCCAAGACCCAGCCAAAGAGCTTGAGGATCTGATCCCTCGGAATCACATTAGAGCTCCAGGCTCAAAAACTTCCTCGGCTTCCTTCTCCGGCTCTGCAGGGACAACCAGTGGTCCAAGTTCTGGTCCAAAGTCCCTTAGCTCACTAGTAACCTCGACAGGCATGTCGTTCCAGCCCTCGTCATCCGCGTCGTCATCGTCTTCTCCGGCTGGAGGAAAGATTGGGAAAGGCCTCTCATCAAATGTCAGACAGCCTTTTCCCGTATCTCTACCCCTCGCATATGCCCACCCTCAGCTGGCCCTTCTTGCCGCTCAGACCATGCACCAGATCAGACACCCTCGGCTTCCCATGGCCCAGTTTGGTGGCACTTTCTCACCTGCGGCCAGCACCTGGGGACCTTTCCCCGTGCGACCTGTGAGTCCAGGCAGTGCCAACAGCTCCCCCAAACATAACGGAGGCAGCGCTGCAGGCCAGGCGAGACCCAACTCCACCCCGAGTGAGCACAGCAACACTGCCAGCTCGGCAGCCCCGGTCACCACCACGACCACCACCAACACCACAACCACCAGTGCTCCCAACTCGTCGACGTCGGCTTCGCCTCACACCCCCAACCCCACCCCGTACAATCCTCAGCCGAACATCCCCACTCCCTCCTCGGTCCGAAAACAACTCTTCGCCCCAGACCCCAAGTCGGCTGCAGTCACCTCCGTGTCTGTTGCCACAACTGCAACGAGTGGCAGCAATGCGGTACGGGGCACAGGATCTCCTGCACACCACAGCCCCTCGACGGCCGGAGCTAATAGTTCTCAGCAGCCGGTAGGAGCCATCTCACAGCCTGCCCTCCAGCAAGCTAAAACAGAACCCGGTGCTGTCGTGACCCCTGGAAAAGACAAGCCCCAACAACATGCAGAGAGTCAGCCGGTTCCTGTCAGCGAGAACATCACCTCTGTTGGTTTCACCGCAGCAGCTATGGCTTTGCCTCCTAAACAAGAACCTCGGCAGCAGTTGCCTCCCCATTCCTCCTCTGTGTCATCTTCAGAGCCTCCCCCAGCACTTCTCAACTCACAGCCCAGTTCCCATCTCACCTCAGTACCTCCTCCGGTCCTCTCGCATAATGTTGCACACCCGAACAACACTTTGCCACACTTCTCCGCCCCTGCGCCCAGAGTCTCCCATCGTATGCAACCACCAGGGCCTTACTATTCCCTTCCTGAACAACAACAACAACAACAACAACAGCAGCTGCAGACACAACAACAACAGCAGCAACAGTCTGTGTTTGTACCTTTCAATCCTCAGCAAGAACCTGCAAAACAGACCCCGAACCAGACATCCCAGCCGACCAGTTTGCCTCTGCAGGCTCAAGCCCAGACCCAAGGCTCCCTTCAGGTCTCCGCCAATCTCGGCATGATGAATGGTTCCCAGATTCAGCACGTGGCCAACGCTGGTAAACAAATGCCACCCAACTTTGGTCCTGCAGGCCTCTTCAATTTCAGCAGCATCTTTGATAACAACAACCAGGTACGTTACATCATTCCAGTCCAACTCTGTAGGAACCAAAGTGGTTGAAGGTTTGAAAACCTCTTCAAAGTATCTCTATATAATTTGGTAAAAAAATCACTTATAGGTGGGAAACAATCAGGTGTGGGGTGCGTGCCATCTTCCCGCTCGTTCGCCTCCAGAGCCATCGTATTCAGCCCCACCAGCCTACGTGAACGTGGGCCAGATGGAGAGTATGATACCGCCCCCTCCTCCGGACAACTCCAAAGCTCCTGGATATCGATCTGCCTCCCAAAGAATGGTCAACAGCCCCATCGGTATGAAAACTTGGATGAAGATCTGTGACTGTTGGAAGTGTTCATTTTGGTGTTAAAATGTAATGTGTGCCTCCACAGCATTGACCAGTTATGCCACCAGCATCTCTGGGAGCCCAGTGTACCTTCATGGTCACACGGCAGTCGGCACGCCCTCGTTCAGCAGGCAGCACTTTTCCCCCCACCCCTGGAGTGCATCCACATCAGGTACGGCGCCCTTAAATGGCGTGTTCTCCTCCTATCAATGTACCACCCTTCATCTTCTGCCCTCAGGCGAGTCCCCGGTACCACCTCCGACGGTGTCCACCTCCAGCCTCTCCACCTCAGCTGTGGCACATCCGCCCCAGCCCAAACAAGGCACCTCCTCCCAGCAGGACCGGAAGGTTCCTCCACCCATTGGCACGGAGCGGCTGGCGAGGATCAGGCAGACGGGTTCGGTGAACCCCCCGCTCCTCACGACCAGCTACACGGCGTCTGTTGGACAGGGCGGCATTTGGTCGTTTGGTGTCGGGAGTGCTTCAGGTTTGCACCAAATATTTTATTTATTGATGTAATTACTGTTTTTGGCATTTTTCTTTAACGATATAAAATCTGGTGTTTTGCTACAGAGGGCATGTCTGGTTGGTCCCAGCCCCTGATGAGTAGTCACATGATGCACCCCCAGCTGCAGGCCGAGCAGTCGGCGTTCTCTCAGCACCAGCCCATGGAGCAGGATGACACGGGCATTGCTAACCCTGCTAACAACTTCCATCAGCCTCAGCACATGCCCAACACGTACATGGACTTCCCAAAGGTAACAAAGCTTGAAGGCCCTTAAAAAATAGAAGAAAACATCCAGACATATATTCTGTTATTGTCTTTTCAGGGCATGCCCATGTCAATGTACGGAGGAACCATGCTTCCCCCTCATCCACCGATGGCCGAGGGGCCCGCGGCACCCATGTACAATGGCTTACATGCTGGTGACCCCGCATGGAGCCCCATTATCAAAGTGGTCCCAAACAATGCAGACAACTCTGACCCACAACAGCAGGTAACATTTCATTGTGTTATCCTCGCATTGTCAGCCGTGTGGCGGCCATTTGTGTAAAACCTCTTTCTTTCTTTCTTTCTTTTCCACCCTCAGATGTGGCCTGGTACCTGGGCGCCACATGTGGGCAATGTGCACCTGAATCATGTCAACTAGAAGGCGACATCAATCAACAAGAAAACATGGCATGACCCAACAGCGCAAACATGGCTTACCAACTGACGATTATGACTAATTAAGACAAAGAACAAAAAGAGAGTCCAGCATCATAACTTGAGTTTAGACCAGAGAGTGCAGAGCAGAGTTGGAAGTTCTCCCGAGCCCATTCTTGATGTGCCTATTTGAAACGAGGAGATTTGAGGAGTGTCCTGATGATTCAAACAAAATGCGCGTTCACCTGTTCAACAGGAACCATTCTCTGCATAGTTTAGCGATTTTTGACTTAAACCCGCGTTCACCGTTCTTTGGCTGCAAGGGGGCTGAACATGAAGTAGCTATTTAAACTCGGCCCAGACCTAGATGATGATTACATAAAGCGAAATCAGAACCTTTTAGAGTGGTAAATACATGTATAATTGTTTACATACTAAAAAGGGTTAAAATGAGAGTAAATTTCATGTCGTATAGTGGCTCTACTTTATGTAGCCTGTATTAATGTGAAATATTTACCTTAATATTCAATAAAAAGGTTGAAAAGTACTTTGTACTGTCTTTTTTTATGTTGAACATAACAGTTATGACATGCAGCAAAATGAGCAAAGTCTTTTGATGCTCGTTTTGCAATGTTTGTGCTATTTTCTGAATATATTTTTCATTAACGCAAAGACTGGCATGCAGTCTCTAAATATGAATAAATACGTATAATTCATAATAATCAGAATTTAATGTTAGAAATGTAATATGAGGTGGGTCCTGTGGCTGTTTATGGACTATTGGCACATTTTTAAAAAATGAAAAAAAAAAAAAAAATGTAAATTTTACAAGCATGAAGTGGAAATATTTGGTTTAGGGAACAATATAATTTCATAAAAACAGTCAATTTGATGTCAAAGTTGCAATACTAGGAAAATATGCAATATTAGAAGCATAAAGTTCAAATATTACATAATTATGGGAAAAGAAAGTTTGATTTTTTGAAAAATTTCATTTGAGAATGAAATCCGGCACTTGGTTTACACATAGAAGCGGTCCAGAGTTTTATTGTGAAGGACCGAAGGAAACTCACACCGGAAGTGTAATTTACGGGAGCTTGTCAGGTTGCTCTCATTGCAAGGTAAACATGGCGGCCACCACAGCAACTGCAGCATTAGCAGAACAACCATCGACATCACCGTCTTCTGGATCCGTCCCCTTTGACTTCTCACAGCCGCCTGTCATCGAAGGCTTCTCCCCTTTGCCTAAAATCAAAGATGAGACCTTTAAAGAAAAGTTTATTCGAAAAACCAAGGACAATCCTTTTGTCCCTATAGGTGAGTTACACAAGCCGGATGCAGCAACGACTTATACTATTTTTTATTCAAATATAACTTTATTAACATGTTGTAAAGTCCATGTAACTTCCGTATTGCTGGTACTGTATAGAACTCATAGCTCTAACGTTATGTCATTGTATTTTATCATTCAAGAAACTCTACTAACACTTTAATTGTATCACTGCGTCGACTATTTGTCAATGTTTTTGTGTAGTTTTAACCAACAAAAGCACCACTACTTACTTACAATAATTTATGTAGAATTAAATGAATATCAGCACTGTTCGATGGTAGCAATTACTAGCTAAAATTGCTCTCGCCTCTGCTGCTTACTTCCACTAGAAGGCAGCATTGCATCATGTTTGGTGTACTGTACTATAATAACCTTATGCAAAAACATCATGGTTTCACTGTATTATAATTACAGTTCTGAAATGCATTTTTTGTGCTAGTTATGTTTATCTGTGGTGGTGCATGATGGGCCACAATAAAGCACAATTTTTCAGCATTTATGGTCATTTTCAAACAGAATAATCTCATACATGACTGTGTGTTTGCATAGGTTGTTTAGGTACAGCGGGAGCGCTCATGTTTGGCCTTCGAGCATTCCATCAGGGCAAAACCAGGCAGTCCCAAATGTTGATGAGGGGCCGAATCTTCGCCCAGGGGTTCACCGTGGTTGCCATTGTTGTCGGCGTCTTTGCAACGGCTTTCAAACCCAAACAGTGAAAAAGAGGCCAGCAGTACTTGCAACTCAGATGTCCTCCACTTGGAAGCAGACTGTTTGAAGGACCTGAATAATGTATTGTATGTATACTGTATATACAGTACAATATTATCCAGATAATGATGAGGCGTACCTTATTTATTGTTTGGAAAAAAAATGTGTGGCTTATATTAATATTATGTCAGAAAGATGATGATAAACAAGTGTCTTTGCTGAGCCACACAATGTAGGCCTTCTTGAATAAAGACATTTATGTATACTGAAGAAACATCAGGTTTTCAAAAAAAAAAAACGCATTTATGAAAAACAGAAAAATATACAAACTTTTTCAGTGCTTTGGTTCCGATTTTCTACAATGAAAGCTCTGATAAAACATTGCACTGTTCTCAAATATCTTAATTTTTATTTTTCTGCACAAAATAAGATGAAAAATAAACAAATCAGTAATAAATAAATATAATAATAATAAAACAGCAAATAATAAAAACTTAAGAAACCACATATAGTTGGTGGGTAGACAAATTATTTTTTTTCAGATTAAAATGAACAAAGCATTATTAGAGCCCTGTAGACATGACAAAACACGACTATAGTCACATTTATACTCTTTTTATTTACAACATATTGCGCAACTGCAGGGGCTTGAGACACATGCTAACTCGCAAACTAGAGAGCTAGCGACCTAAACGGTAGCCTTCAAGTTATTTCCTTTAAACTTAAATAGCCAAAAACTTACCACTTCCACACGGATAGGGAGGATAACTATTAACAGTTATTTAACCTTTAACATGAACATGAATCAAACGTAATAATTTTTTCTGGGTACATGATACCATACAGCATCCATATCAAAAACTTACCACTTCCACACGGATAGGGAGGATAACTATTAACAGTTATTTAACCTTTAACATGAACATTAATCAAACGTAATAATTTTTTCTGGATACATGATACCATACAGCATCCATATCAAAAACTTACCACTTCCACACGGATAGGGAGGATAACTATTAACAGTTATTTAACCTTTAACATGAACATTAATCAAACGTAATAATTTTTTCTGGATACATGATACCATACAGCATCCATATCAAAAACTTACCACTTCCACACGGATAGGGAGGATAACTATTAACAGTTATTTAACCTTTAACATGAACATTAATCAAACGTAATAATTTTTTCTGGGTACATGATACCATACAGCATCCATATCAAACTTGCACGGGCTGCACTAACATTAAATTTTCATATCAAGGCGGGGGCCTCAAACTAGTGTCCTGCGGGCCACATTTGGCCCACGGGCCGCATGTTTGAGACCCCTGGTTTAATGATAAACTTTATGGTTGTCAATCTAACGGCTTCAAATAAAATGTAGCCTTTTGGTCAACTAGCAAGTAGCAAACAAAGACAGGACAAGCGGTCACTTTCCATTCTGTTGTTTTTTTTTAATTATTATTATTAATTGACCAATTCCCTTTTAACATTCACTTTCCTCATTATTTCCCAAATAGGCAACATGTGAAAATTGACACAGAGCTGATTGCGGCTTATAAAATATGGATGAAATGAAATGAAAATTTAAAATTCAAACGCTGGAGCAAAACTATTTGATGTGGGCCATTTTTTTTCTTCATTTCACTTTTACAAATTAAGTCACAGCTCTTCACTTTTTCCCCCAAGATGTTTTTTTTAGGGTTATAGGCTACAGCGGATGTTTGTGGTTCTATTTTACCGAGAGGCATACATGGTTACAATCTACACTGCAGTGTCCTCAAGCAGGAAGTCATGACGGGGAAAATGACAAAACATAGGCATGCATTAAAAATTGACCTAAATATTCAAAAAAAAAAAAAAAAAAGGGTAACAAATGTTTAACTTACAGTAACAATATTTTCTTCGGTAATGATAAAATTAATGCAGTAGTCCTTCATAAAATAGGCATCAAGAAAATTGGGATGGTTATTTACGAACCTTTGAGCCCAACCACCAAATTACATTGTCTATAAGCTAGACAAGGGTAGCAAGACACGCTATAAACCTTGCAATCCTACCTACGCTCGGTGTCCGACACATTTTTTCGCTGGACTTCTAAGAATTGCAGAAGCTTTAGTGGTTCTACGCTTGCTTAAATCCACTTAAGATTTTTCAGATCCAAACACAATTGCTGCGTATGACTGTTAGCATCCACTTCACGGGAACTAGTTGTGTTAGCTGCATCGTTGTTTAAGCCACAGGGTTGTGAAAAACATAGTGGCTTACAGTACGGAATTTACGGGGTGTATATATGGTGTCTATATACATATAGAAGGAGTCTTTTTTTTTTGCTGAAAAATGGGATTATAAACGTATCTTGTGAGGTGTGGTTACAAGTGAAAAAGGCAAAGTTAGTGTGCAGTTAAGTCCTCTAGACTAGCGTACGAGAGGGGTCTGTTTAAGCGAAATGAGGACCGAGCGCATCCGAGACACGTCCTTTGCCTGCTTGTTGGTTTTTGGGTTGAAGTCGCACAGATGGGCTACTCGCTCCCACGCCGAGCCGGGACTGTCGTCGTCGTTCTCGGCCAAGAGGACCTCCTCGGATGCTCTGTGGGTGAGGGGGGGGTAACACAAAATTAGAATGGAGAGTTTCCATGTCAGTCAAATCACATGCACGACACTCACAAGCATATGGTTCTCAAACAAGGTTAGTAACTTAATATTCATAAGTATGTACGTCTCTTATTTATATGAAATATTTGCAGTTTGCTGCGTGCCAACATTAAAAAGCAGAAGAGTTCTAAACCTACACAAAGCCTATAAGATCAGAGTTGGGCTGTTTGTAGAAAGCCTTGTCAGCAATCCTAGGAAGCAGCCAAGGCCAAGTAAGCAGAGGAAAGAAGAAGAGAAGAAGAGCGTCAGTGTCACACAACAGGCAATCAAACGTGGGGCAAGAAAGCATGAGTAAACAACACGGAACTGAGAATTAATGCAAGAAATGCTAGCAAGCTAGCACAGAGACATGCCGTCAGTGTGTTTACAGAGTCAACAAGTGGTTGGAAACCGGAGCCACGAGTGCAAAGTGATACCGTGTCAGACTTGGGTAGAGTCTGTCGGAAAGTGTGAAAGGAGGGAACGGGTTAGCTTCACAGAGACTAGCTTCAAGAGTAGCAAGTGACAAACCGATATGATAACACATTTTGCTAGACGATAATTGTACTACAAATTGTAATATTATTGGCAACGTTATTTGGAGACCATTTTTTCATGAATGTAATGATAATATGACATAATAGACATCATTTCGGAGAATCACCCATTTGCGTTTTTGTTTACTCGTTACGCCCACAATTTGTTTTGTATTTCTTGTGTGGTTAATTGATTTATTGATTATAGTTCCAGGCCTAACTACAATCATAATTAATGACATATGTACAGTAAGCACTAACATGCTAAAATTAATTACAGTATTTTTTTTTTGGGGGGGGGGGGGGGGTGATAGAGTACCATGCACCATGACTACAAATTGTAATATTATTGGCAACGTTATTTGGAGACCATTTTTTCATGAATGTAATGATAATATGACATAATAGACATAATTTCGGAGAATCACCCGTTTGCGTTTTTGTTTACTCGTTACGCCCACAATTTTTTTTGTATTTCTTGTGTGGTTAATTGATTTATTGATTATAGTTCCAGGCCTAACTACAATCATAATTAATGACATATGTACAGTAAGCACTAACATGCTAAAATTAATCCACGAAATTGAAGGATTGGGAAGGATTGAGACGACTGCACCATGTAGCACGACTACAAACAAATATTAATACTATTTGGATGGATGGATGGATGGATGGAGAGAGAGAGAGATGGAGAGATATGGAGAGATGGAGAGATGGATGGAGATGGAGAGAGAGATGGAGAGATGGATGGAGAGAGAGATGGAGAGAGAGATGGAGAGAGAGATGGAGAGATGGATGGAGAGAGAGATGGAGAGAGAGATGGGGAGAGAGAGAGATGGAGAGATGGATGAGAGAGAGATGGATGGATAGATGGAGAGATGAATGGAGAGAGAGATGAGAGAGATGGATGGAGAGAGAGAGGTGGAGAGATGGAGAGATGGATGGAGAGAGATGGAGAGATGGATGAGAGAGAGATGGATGGATAGATGGAGAGATGGATGGAGAGAGATGGAGAGATGGATGGAGAGAGAGGTGGAGAGATGGATGGAGAGAGAGATGGCGAGATGGATGGAGAGAGAGATGGAGAGAGGGATGGAGAGAGGGATGGAGAGAGGGATGGAGAGAGATGGAGAGATGGATGGAGAGATGGATGGAGAGAGAGATGGAGAGAGATATGGAGAGAGATATGGAGAGATGGATGGAGAGAGAGATGGAGAGAGAGATGGAGAGAGATTATATTATTATTATACTATTTATATTATTACTATTTATTTATATTATTACTATTTATATAACTATTTAAACAAAAGTATAGAGACACTTGCGTACTCCCTTTAGGAGCAAAGTGTCCCAATATTTTGGAGAATCACCCGTTTGCGTTTTTGTTTACTTGTTACGCCCACCTGCAGCACTCTGTGTACGCTCTGGTGCCAACAAAGACGCTAACATGTCAATTTATCAAAACCAGCAAAATTATCAATTTTTGTTGTATTTCTTGTGTGGTTAATTGATTTATTGATTATAGTTCCAGGCCTAACTACAATAATAAATAACGACATATGTACAGTAAGCACTAACATGCTTTGTAAATTAATTACAGTATTTTTTGGGGGGGGGGGTGACTGCACCATGCAGCATGACGACAAACAACAAATATATTACTATTTATATTATTATTATTATTATTAGAGTATTTATATTATTATTATTTATTTATATTATTACTATTTATATAACTATTTAAACAAAAGTATAGAGACACTTTAGGAGCGAAGTGTCCCAATCCTAAACACGTTTAGGATTTTTTTTAGCCTTTATTATCATCTACATGTCATGAAACCAACCTGTTGTTGGCCTTGTTCTTCTCCATCTGCTCATTCTGGTGTACATGCCAGTCTTCCAGCTCCTTCTTGGCCTTCTCTCTCAACTGTGCCTCAGCTGCCTTGGCTGCCGAGTCTTGTCAGTAGACAGGAAAACACATTCACTACTTGATACACAAATCAGATGAGATGTTATGTCTTATATATACGAGGACAATGACTCAGCTCACCTAAAGCCTCCAGGCGTTCTTTCTGCTCCTCCCTCCACTTGCGAAGACTGTCTGGCTCTTGCCTTTGAATATCCACTTGGGCGATAGCTGCGTAGTTGTCTGTGGGACCGTTGGCTTCCTTTTTTTAAGAACAGAGAAATCCTTATTTTGTTAGAAAAGCTGTCAACTTTGTCCGACATGTTCAAACATGAATGGTTTTCTTCATTTTGCTCACCTGAAACACATCCCCGTTCACTGTGGCCGACGGCTCCTCTGCAAAAAGCTCTAACATTATCGCAAAAATAAAACAAAATATGTTAAAATATGATTTCAGATTTTCGACTGACACTGCTTTAACTGTGAGTTTTTGTGAACTGGTATGGTTTGCTAAGATGCACTGTGTTAGAAGTCATGCAAAAAAATGCTGCTGCACCTGTTTGGGCTGTTGGTGTAGTCTGGCCTGTTAAAGGACACGACTTCCGGGTTGTGGGTACAACTATTGTTGTAATTCTTTTGGCTGTACGTGTTTATTACGTTTGGAAAATAATTGTGGATGATTTCTCACAGTTTGAGTTAGCTAGCTAATTAGTTAGCTCGCCATTTAGCTAGCTAACACACACGCTAAAGTAACCGTTCAGCGAGCATTAATACTAATACTAATGCTAACTCATTACGCTAATGTATTATAAGTTTATATATTAGTATCATGTGTATGCCAGGACTACAGTTACACATAAGTAAATAGGTTGTTAGCTAAATGAACCGGCAAGTGGAAAACTTCCACACAAGCTAACGTTAGCATTAGCTTGTAGCTTGTTAGCTCAGCTGTCACAAACTTGCCGTAGTTGCTCGGCGGATGCGGTGGGTTCTCTTGGCCGTCCTCCTCGTCCAGTTCCCCGAAGTCTTCGGCGTCGTTCTCTATCCCCGCTATCTCATTCTCCTGCTGGGCCAGGAACTCAGCGGCCGGATCCTCTTCCGTCGAGTGTGCTCCGTTGTCAGTCATCTTTCACAAAAGTGTTTACAAGTTTTCCTAAGCTAAGTGTGTGTGTGTTAGCAGGGCAAACAAAGCCTAGTTATAATAGAGTAACGATTTAGCGATTGGACAAATTGTAGAATGAGAGGTTTAGTTACAGAACGATGCCGGCGTGGGCAGCGTTGAAATGTTGAAATTGGCCTTTGATATTAGCTTCGACTTCACTGATGATTCATGATTTCACTTGGTTCATCAATGACGATGGAAGCTGCCAGTCAACAAAGGGTACCATTACTTCTTGTTATTTGGCGCCCTCTGCTGGCTGCTATGTTCATTGCGCATGACCTCGAGAAGGGTGTGTTTTAAACTACACAATACTTTTTTTAAATTATATTATTTCTTTAGTATAACAATACATACTCCATGAGGTAAGTACAGATCTAATTTAAATACAGTAGTGCTTTGATTATATTTTTGCAGCAAATTGATGGATAAAATTCCTTTCAAACCATACATCAAGGTGAGAACTAGCTATTCGAGTATTTATTTAGTACAATTCATCAGCTTGCAGTAAAAATATGAGGTGTTTTTGTGAGGTACACTATTTCCAGGATTTTGTGGGCCACATAAAATGATGTGGCGGGCCAGTTCTGGCACCCGGGCCATGAGTTCGACACCTGACCAACAATGGCATTTAACCATTCATTCATTAATTTTCTACCTCGGTCGCGAGGGTGCTGGAGCCTATCCCAGCTGTCTTCGGGTGAGAGGCGGGGTACACCCTGGACTGGTGTCCAGCCAATCACAAGGCACATATAGACAAACAACCATTCACACTCACATTCATACAATTTGGAATGGCCAATTAAGCTAGCATGTTTTTTTTTGGAATGTGGGAGGAAAACCGGAGTACCCGGAGAAAACCCACGCATGCACGGGGAGAACATGGGTGGAATTGAACCCTGGTCTCCTAGCTGTGAGGTCTGCATGCTAACCACTAGACTGCCGTGCCGCCGGCATTTAACCAGACCTTGTCATTTTGCCACCCACATGACAACACCATGAGACCAAGATGGCAGCCAACCATCAATTCTAGGCTACCTCGCCACTGAGAGACACCAAACAGGAAGCGACCATCAAGCTTTGAGTTTTGCAAAACAACAATTAATTCACTTGACACCAAATACTGCTGTCCCTAATAAGATACTTATTAACAAGTACATATTTTGTCCACTCTCTATCACTGATAGATATCACTCTGTTAATTCACCGAGTTCCATAACAAGTGGACCACCAGAGCCAGGGCCTCTTCCCGTTGGCATCGCATCCGGAGATGTGGCTCGGCATTGGGCCATGTGACCTGTGACGTCTCGGTGTGCCAATGGCGCTTCCACGGTGGCTTCCACACATCCGCCTCAAGGAAGTCCGACAGTTGGCCTGTATTGTACGGTGCTATCCGGTAGTCTCCTGGTATTGAACACGGGCGGAAACTCGAGGTAAGATAGTCACTAAAGTGTTTGTATTTTACGGTGTTTGTGTTACTTTAAAGCAACTTTGTAACAGTAATGGTTCGCATTGCTGTCAGACGTGTAAGTTGATGGTTGTGGTTCGCTGCTCGGCAACTTTTAGCAGCGACTAACTTTTACTTAGGAACTGAACCTTGTGTACCGCAGCCTGGTTACTATTTTTTCATGTACTTTTATATAAATTTGCAAGTTATATAGCTTCAAAAGTTCCCTTTATTGTTTTTTTGGCACTCGGTAAAACAAAAATACATGACTGTCGTAATTACCCAAGTAGTAAACCCTCATTTGTGTCTTTGAGGTGAGTAACTACTCATTTAAAAGAAAAAAAAAACACGTTTTAAACACAAGTGTACACGCAACGCAAAATACCATTCAAATCAAAGCAGCTCAAAGAATAGTCACTTCCACTTCCCACGTTATTGTTATGATTCTTTCTGGTCCAGAAAGCTTAAATAGAAGTGTCACTAATCATAATAGTCACACTCCAAAGACTGCAAAAAAGTAATCTCAACTTTGAGGCAACTATAGTATAAGCGTAATATAGCGGCATTATATAATAAGGATTATGTTGGTGTCCAGAGTCTCAAATGTTGGCAAGTGACAACACTGTCAGTCACAAACCGAGGAGCAAATCGGATTATATGTTTACAAAACTTTTAGCGACAGCCCTCCGACTGTAACTTTCTTTTTATGGCTCATACATTAACAGTGATATTCTAGTACCGCTATGAAAAGCAATACATTAGATCCCCAAGATGGAATCCCAAAAGACCTTGAATAATGGATGCACCGCGAAATGCTTATTTTTGATACTCTAAGCCGGTGCTTCTCAATTATTTTCAGTCATGTCAACCAAAATGGAGAGCATACAAGCATAATCAAGACTCAAATTGCATGTTGAGTACTATAAATTTGTACATGTTGGTAGTAGGCCTCTCACCCATCCCCTGACAGTTCCCCATGACCCCCCACGGGGACGCATTTTCTATGTCTGTTATCCTCATTAGGGTCGCATGGGTATGCTTGAGCCTATCCCAGCTGACTTCAGGCGAGAGGCGGGGACACTCATTCACTTTCATCATACCTATGGACAATTTGGAGTCGCTAATTAACCTAGCATGTTTTTGGAATGTGGGAGGAAACCGGAGTACCCGGAGAAAACCCACGCATGTACAGTAGTTGTACATACAAAACGAATAACATCTTGTCAAAGCATCTTCCTGCTGGAAAATGTTGATTGAATTGACTTGGTAGACAGCAGCCTCTGCTGGATTCGTAGCTTGCAGCACTTATTTGTCCCTGTAGATCAGGGGTCTCAAACTCAATTTACTTGGGGGCCACTGGAGCTCGGGTCTGGGTGAGACTGGGCCGCATCAGGTTTTCCAAACCCCCCCCCCCCCCAAAAAAAAACGCATTTATTAAAAACAAAAAAATTAAAAAAACTTCGCCTTGGTTCCAATTTTCTACAAGAAAAGCTCTGATAAAACATTCCACTGTTCTCAAATATCTTACTTTTTATTTTTCTACACAAAATAAGATGAAAAATAAATAAACAAATCAAGAATAAAGAAAATCAATCAATCAGTAATAAATAAATAAATATAATAATAATAATAATAATAATAAAACGGCAAATAATAAAAATTTAAGAAACCACATATAGTTATAACAAAGCATTATTAGAGCCCTGTAGACATGACAAAACACGACTATAGTCACATTTATACTCTTTTTTTATTTACAACATATTGCGCAACTGCAGGGTCTTGAGACACATGCTAACTCGCAAACTAGACAGCTAGCGACCTAAACGGTAGCCTTCAAGTTATTTCCTTTAAACTTAAATAGCCAAAAACTTACCACTTCCACACGGATAGGGAGGATAACTATTAACAGTTATTTAACCTTTAACATGAACATTAATCAAACGTAATAATTTTTTCTGGGTACATGATACCATACAGCATCCATATCAAAAACTTACCACTTCCACATAGATAGGGAGGATAACTATTAACAGTTATTTAACCTTTAACATGAACATTAAACATAATAATTTTTTCTGGGTACATGATACCATACAGCATCCATATCAAACTTGCGCGGGCCGTACTAACATTAAACTTTCATATCATGGCAGGGGCCTCGTGTTTGAGACCCTTGCTGTAAATAGTGCCATAAAAAGTCAGCTTTACAGTTGTTTACATTGTGACACATGGCGGTACCATTAGTTGTATTTTTCCATTCGAAATTAGAAGCAGTTCCACATTCATTGCAAACTATACTACAACAATAAAGTATTAATACCTTTCTGACAGTGTCAAAGGAAAGTATCTCATTTTTGTTGCCAGGTAGTGTACAATAATCGCCACCCCCTTGTATTATTTTGGTTCAGTCGTTAACTCCACCAACTTCTGTTCAATGAGCAGATTTGGTTTTTGTTCACACTTCTATTCCCCCTCCTGAACGAGTCCATCTGTTGCTTTAAAGTTTTGATGTCGTGTTCTAATTGCCGCTTTGGTTGCACGGTGCTTTATGTGTTAGACTCCCGAGCCCTCTCTTCACTTGTGGGCCTTCTGCTTCTCCACAAAAAAAAAAAAAAAAACCAAACCATACAGTCCGTTTATTCCCAGCGTTGCAGACGTTTGTCAGAATATCGGGGCAGTCGACATCGCCCGCTCCACATCAAGCCTCCTCCCCTCCTCGTCTCTGTGACTCATGTGGGTGTTGGGCTGAAATAGTTTGGTGTAGTTTTACATTCCTTATATAGCCTCTGTGGAGTGAGTAGCAGCTACAAAGTTTAAGGGGGGGGGGGGAGGCTTGCCAGCAAGAGTGAGGCTCGGCTTGCTTTGCCTGAGCTTACAGATTCCCTAGCTTTCTCCCAGGTTTGGGCTTACGGGCCGGGCCCTCTGCGGACAAGGTAAGTTTTTCCCGGTTTTCCAATAAAGGTAATGTGATAATGAACAGGTACGGAGGTTAGGTTAGTTGCCCAGCTGTGACCCCCCCCCCCCCTGCGGCAAATAACATGACGTCGCAGCACGACGTCTCACGTTGCGCTCTCAAAATTGCCCGGTTATTTAGTAGCTTGTCAGCCAATGTTGGGGGACCGCTTCTTTTGACACCGCTGTCCTTTTCTAATAAGAGCTGGAGAGATTGTGTATACCATTTCAAAATGTCAAAAGAAGGTTTCATTTTGAAAGCGGGCCGGTGTTTCATGATTACATGGATTATTACACGGGTTATCTTTCAGCAAATGTCTTGGCTCTGCTTCACTTTATATTGAAATTGGAGCATATTGTTAAATGTCACTGCTGTTCTTGTTATCAAATTGATTTATGGCAGTAGTTTCTCAGGTATGTAGTATTACATGCAATATATGAATGCTGACCTGCTCGTAGTACAAGGAATAGCCAACTAGCAGCCTGCGCAATGTCAATTCAAATATCATTATTATTAATATTATAGTTATATAGGACAGTGGTGTCCAAAATGTGGTTTGGGCGACATTTGTGGTAACATTAAAGTCAAAATATTAAGAGAAAAAACTAATTTAAAGTCATAATGTTACCAGAATAATATTGCAATATTTCCAAAAACATGCTAGGTGGGGTACACCCTGGACTGGTGGCCAGCCAATCACAGGGCACATATAGACAAACAACCATTCACACTCACATTCATACCTATGGACAATTTGGAGTCGCTAATTAACCTAGCATGTTTTTGGAATGTGGGAGGAAACCGGAGTACCCGGAGAAAACCCACGCATGCACGGGGAGAACATGCAAACTCCACACAGAGATGGCCGAGGATGGAATCGAACCCTGGTCTCCTAGCTGTGAGGTCTGCGCACTAACCACTTGTCCACCGTGCCGTCCCTTCGAGAAAGTTAAGAGTACCATTTTTTAAAAATAATATTAATAATAATAAGTATAAAAGCGTGCATGCGTGGGTTTTCTCCGGGTACTCCGGTTTCCTCCCACATTCCAAAAAAAACATGCTAGGTTAATTAGCGACTCCAAATTGTCCATAAGTATGAATGTGAGTGTGAATGGTTGTTTGTCTATATGTGCCCTGTGATTGGCTGGCAACCAGTCCAGGGTGTACCCCAGGGTGTAAGCGGTAGAAAATGAATGAATGAATTAATTTTCAAAAACTTGCATGTTATATTAAAAGTATGAATGTGAGTGTGAATGGTTGTTTGTCTCTATGTGCCCTGTGATTGGCTGCCGACCAGTCCAGGGTGTACCCCGCCTCTCACCCTAAGTAACCGACCCTAGTGAGAATAAGCGGCATAAAAAATGGATGGAAGGGATATTATTTTAGTTGGAACATACTATGCACTGAAGTAAAACATACACAACCAAAGACTACAAAGTACAATATACAATACAATATACAATACAAAAAAAAATGAATATCTGCTTCTTTGTCTTTCCAACAGGCTATGAACGTGTACTCTGTAACTCTCAGCGGCCCAGCGCCGTGGGGCTTCAGGCTGCAGGGCGGCAAGGACTTCAGCATGCCCCTCACCGTGTCAAGGGTAAGACTTTTTGGCGGTATTTACTCGACATATTTTTTTAAAACAGAGCGATTTGATACAATTTGCACAAACGATAGGATTAATCGGATATCTGGTTACGTCGGTTTCTTGCTCACAACCCTAGTACAGTAAACCTCGGATATATCGGATTCAATTGTTCCCACTGGTTTTGTCCGATATAAGCGAAATCCGTTATATGCGTATACCGGAAAATGTCCGTTTTACGCATATATCGGATTTATATCCGGTATATGCGTAAATCGGAAATCGGATACAGTAAACCTCGGATATATCAGACTCGGATATATCGGAAATTCGCTCACAACGGACAGATAAAAAAGAACCGATTTTTCTGTAATGCATTTCCAATAAAAATTCATTGCATATATCAGATTTTTTATAACGGATTTCGCCTATTTCGGACAAAATCTCCAGTCCCGTTCCAATGCATTTCCATAAAATTTCCCTCGCATATATATCGGATGGCCGCATCGTGGCGCTCCGATTCGCCGAATCGTGACAGGCCGCTATACGACGTCATTTGCAGCGTTGCCTGCGCGTCCAGGTACATTGGAAACATAGTCAAGGAAGTGCCTTTTTATAACGGATAAAATCCGATTTACGCATATACCGGATATAAATCCGATATATGCGTAAAACGGACATTTTCCGGTATACGCATATAACGGATTTCGCTTATATCGGACAAAACCAGTGGGAACAATTGAATCCGATATATCCGAGGTTTACTGTATATACAGTTATAGTATAACAACATAGTGGCATGCAATGCAGAAGGACGTTACACAGTGTCTCCACTACAACATGTCATCTCTCCTGACCCGAACCAATCACTTCAACAAACTTCATTTGTTTACTTCGTTAACACCAGCCGCTCGGCAATATGTCAGCTACTATATTGACAAAAGCTGATTATTCTCCTTTTTATTCGCTTTGACAAACCGCTTTGTCCACGTACAAGCACAAAAAGTTATTTTCTTTCCTTTTGTAAGGCTTCTGTCTCGCAACGCCATTCATTGATGTTGTGTTCAATGGTCACAAGGACACGCCGTCATTTGTTTCTTACCTTCCCTTTAGGGACTGGCTGTGCAAATACCCTATAAAATACCCCGTTGCTATTGAGGAAAAGCGCCGACCACTTTCCAGGCCTTATAAGTGCACCGCCGCATCGCTTTTCACTCCCAATTACTTTGTGGTCGCCAGGAAGTCACGTGGTTATAAGGGAAAAGAAAAACACGCATGATGCACTGTTATTAGTTGTGCTATTTTCTAAGTAGGATGCCATTGAGGTGTGACATCGTCGGCCTTGTCGGTACATGTCTCCTATCTCGTCTGCTCACTGGTTGGCATCCCGAACAGAAACACAATGTTCCTTTTGGACGCATGACAAGATAGTTTCTTCTCTCCAGCGCACACCAAATAAATGTAAAATGGCGCATTTGATGATTTCTCTTCACCTAAATGAGGATTTTTGGAGTGTAGACAAGCGAAGCACACTGTTGTGTAAATGTTAGTGCTTCTACCTTCAGGCCTGGAGATGTTCAGTGGGTATTATCTCTTTTACCCGTGCCCTCTGGCTCAGAAGTTATAAAGTTGCGACATGGTTTCCTCTCATTGCTTCTTCTCTTTCTCATTAAGAAGTAGACAGTGAATCACAGTCACCGATGATGGCCACAAGTCAGAGGGTGGTCTCACCCCTCTGTCTCTTTGCTGGCTGCTTGCCGATTTGATCTCAAGCCAGATAGCGAGTTAAAAGAGATAACATGTTTTGAAGAAGACGCGGAGTGATGGAACCAAAGCCTGTGCAAAATGCTGAAAATGATAAGAAGCGACAGCTCCTGACAGATCAATGGTTTAAGTGTTTTTTGTTGTTGCAGCAAAGGTGAGATGGCAATTAGTTGCTGTTTGTGATGACTCTAGTATTATTTTGCTCAATTATACATTATTGCATCACTTCATAATTAGGTTTCTTTGTGTATGTCACGCTGATGGCCTGGTAATGACTGGTAAAAATAAGGACATGTTGCTTCATGTATATTTCAGAGTTGCGGCGGTAAACCTGTAGGTTTCCATGCTGTGTGCACCCTCTTTCTTCTGACCCCCCCTCTCTCTCGACTTGTTTGTGAGCCTGGGAAGCTTTGCTTTCTCAGCATTCCTGGGATTTTTCTTGTATCCACCTTGTGGCTGCCAAAATGCAATCCTCTTGCCTCTTTTTCGCCTCATTTCTGTGTCTAATGTCTGTCTTCCACACTCCGTTTCCTCACCCATGTGATGACTCCCCCTCACCCACGATCATACTTTGTCGCTGAGATCAGAGCTAGCAAGAATTTTACAAGGTTAACTGTTTGCAAGTTCATAATTCTCTAAATTCTAATTGCATCTAATTACAGAATATCGACAAATTTACACAAAGTAGGAGTTATGGCATAGAAAACCTGTTTATTAGAGCCATCCGGGCATGAAATAACACCCCTATAGTCACCTTTACATTTGTATTACCAAATATAGTACACAAAGTAGGAGTTATGGCACAGAAAACCTGTTTATTAGAGCCATCCGGGCATGAAATAACACCCCTATAGTCACCTTTACATTTGTATTACCGAATATAGTACACAAAGTAGGAGTTATGGCATAGAAAACCTGTTTATTAGAGCCATCCGGGCATGAAATAACACCCCTATAGTCACCTTTACATTTGTATTACCGAATAAAGTACACAAAGTAGGAGTTATGGCATAGAAAACCTGTTTATTAGAGCCATCCGGGCATGAAATAACACCCCTATAGTCACCTTTACATTTGTATTACCGAATATAGTACACAAAGTAGCAGTTATGGCATAGAAAACCTGTTTATTAGAGCCATCCGGGCATGAAATAACACCCCTATAGTCACCTTTACATTTGTATTACCGAATATAGTACACAAAGTAGGAGTTATGGCATAGAAAACCTGTTTATTAGAGCCATCCGGGCATGAAATAACACCCCTATAGTCACTTTTACATTTGTATTACCGAATATAGTACACAAAGTAGGAGTTATGGCATAGAAAACCTGTTTATTAGAGCCATCCGGACATGAAATAACACCCCTATAGTCACTTTTACATTTGTATTACCGAATATAGTACACAAAGTAGGAGTTATGGCATAGAAAACATGTTTATTAGAGCCATCCGGGCATGAAATAACACCCCTATAGTCACTTTTACATTTGTATTACCGAATATAGTACACAAAGTAGGAGTTATGGCATAGAAAACCAGTTTATTAGAGC
Organism: Doryrhamphus excisus; assembly: GCF_030265055.1. Lineage (NCBI taxonomy): Eukaryota > Metazoa > Chordata > Actinopteri > Syngnathiformes > Syngnathidae > Doryrhamphus > Doryrhamphus excisus. Next base: position 9,307,582 of record NC_080488.1, on the reverse strand, counting down.
CATCCGGGCATGAAATAACACCCCTATAGTCACCTTTACATTTGTATTACCAAATAAAGTACACAAAGTAGGAGTTATGGCATAGAAAACCTGTTTATTAGAGCCATCCGGGCATGACATAACACCCCTATAGTCACCTTTACATTTGTATTACCGAATATAGTACACAAAGTAGGAGTTATGGCATAGAAAACCTGTTTATTAGAGCCATCTGGGCATGAAATAACACCCCTATAGTAATCTTTACATTTGTATTACCAAATATAGTACACAAAGTAGGAGTTATGGCATAGAAAACCTGTTTATTAGAGCCATCCGGGCATGAAATAACACCCCTATAGTCACCTTTACATTTGTATTACCGAATAAAGTACACAAAGTAGGAGTTATGGCATAGAAAACCTGTTTATTAGAGCCATCCGGGCATGAAATAACACCCCTATAGTCACCTTTACATTTGTATTACCGATTATAGTACACAAAGTAGGAGTTATGGCATAGAAAACCTGTTTATTAGAGCCATCCGGGCATGAAATAACACCCCTATAGTCACCTTTACATTAGTAGGAGTAGTAGGAGTATCCACAACCCACATTTTGGATTCACAATGCATTAATTTCTAGTCTTCTTACATTATTAACTGAAAACCTGAATGAAAAGCGGGTTTGGCCGCCTCCGCTGGGCCCCTCCAGCTGCATCCGCTTGCCTTCTGAACCGCAGAATACATTTTTATTTGATTATTGCCTTTTAACACATTCAAAACATAAGCCATGCTCACCCAGTTTGTTGTTTTCTAACTTAAAAAAGGCTTATAGTAGATTGTAGATTAGTTTTGTATTACACAATATGACAAGAATATGATACACGAAGGTCTCTTTTGTCAGGAAAAAGCTATGTGACTTTTATTTTGCGCTTATTTATGGAAGAATCCTAGTATTTTAACAGCTTGGGACCCATCTGACCTCTTACCGTAGACTGTGATACACATCAGTGTGCTTTTCATGAAAAGAAAACAAAGGACGGGGGAAAAGAAAACCAAAAAAAAAAAACAATAAAACCGTTCATTCCGTTCTTTAAAATGTTTTCCATACATCAAATAGTCTTGACACCAACTTGAACTCAGCTAAATTTCTGCTTTTTGTCCTCATTATTTGATTTTAAATGCCATTTCTGAAATTTTCAACAGTTTTGATGCTGACTTTTACTTTCTGGAATGCGTCGTCATCATTTCAACCACAAATGTTTTTCTTCTCAAAGTGTCCAAACCCAGTGTGAGGTCACCATGATGTTACCCCTCTACTTATCCATTTTTATATTACTAAGGCCGTTTAGGGTCACATGACAGGCGGATGGAGCCTGTCTCAGCTGACTTATTTGCGAGAGGCGGGGTACGCCCTGCAGCCCTCGACCTACTGCTGACTGTGATGTCATTTTAGTGCTATTTTCTCATATTTAACAACATTTTTAACAAGCAGTGGACAAATTATGACATTAATCTCTCAGGCTGCACGGTGGCCGAGTGGTTAACGCGCATACCTCACAGCTAGGAGACGAGGATTCAATTCCACCCTCTGCAATCTCTGTACGGAAACCCGTGGGTTTTCTCCGGGTACTCCGTGCTAGGTTAATTAGCGACTCCAAATTGTCCATAGGTATGAATGTGAGTGTGAATGGTTGTTTGTCTATATGTGCCCTGTGATTGTCCAAAACCACATGTCCAAAAGGAGTAGGAAGAAGCAAAGCTTATTAAATCCTACCCCCTCCATCTGGTACTTTTACAATCAGTACAATCAGCTGGCAACCAGTCCGGGTTGTACCCCGCCTCTCACCCAAAGACAGCTGGGATAGGCTCCAGGGCTACCGTTTGTTTTGAATTGACCTATGGCATATTTTGAAAATACAATTAAATAAGAAAATGCAAAAACTCAGTAATTTTTTTTACTGGGTGGATGAGTGGTTAGCATGTTAGCCACACAGTCAGGAGATCGGGGAGACCAATTCTCTGCGTGGAGTTTGCATGTTCTCCTCATGCATGTGTGGGTTTCCTCCCACATTCCAAAAACATGCTAGGTTAATTAGCGACTCCAAATTGTCCATAGGTATGAATGTGAGTGTGAATGGTTGTTTGTCTATATGTGCCCTGTGATTGGCTGGCCACCAGTCCAGGGTGTAACCCGCCTTTCTCCTGGGATAGGCTCCAGCATACCGCAACCCTAATGAGGATAAGCGGCATTGAAAATGAATGAATATTAAAGAAAATATTATTTTCAAAAAGCCGTCAAATGACAAAAAAAAAACAAAATAAAGTCCTAAAATGTGTTATTAAGGAGAAAAAGTTGATATACAGTAAACCTCGGATATATCGGACTCGGATATATCGGAAATTCGCTCACAACGGACAGATAAAAAAGAACCGATTTTTCTGTAATGCATTTCCAATAAAAATTCATTGCATATATCGGATTTTTTATAACGGATTTCGCCTATTTCGGACAAAATCTCCAGTCCCGTTCCAATGCATTTCCATTAAATTTCCCTCGCATATATCGGATGGCCGCATCGTGGCGCTCCGATTCGCCGAATCGTGACAGGCCGCTATACGACATCATTTGCAGCATTTGCAGCGTTGCCTGCGCGTCCAGGTACATTGGAAACATAGTCAAGGAAGTGCCTTTTTATAACGGATAAAATCCGATTTACCGATTTAAAACGGACATTTTCCGGTATACGCATATAACGGATTTCGCTTATATCGGACAAAACCAGTGGGAACAATTGAATCCGATATATCCGAGGTTTACTGTAGTATAGTTGATAAGTTGTATATCACAAATCTGAGATGCAGCCTCTTTTTTTCTTCAACTTCTTACCATCTCGACATGGATTTACGCAATATTTTTGTTGTAAAGCAAGATATTAAATCGCTCTTTCGGTCAAAGTTGAGTCCCGGTTGGGGGTAACTGGGACTTTCTTGCAATCTGCCCCAGATCTCCAGCCAAAGTGACTCCATAAACGCTTTGATAAAATGATACGCGTCCTCCTGCGCAACATCTGCTTTTTATCATGGAGCACATGTCCCGTCATCTTGACATCAAATGTTCGGAGGAAATTACAAATGATGTCATGTCAATAAGCGAGTAAGGAGAAAGGGCAGAACGTCTCACTACCACAGCTGGATGTGTCGACATTCTTTCTGTTCGCCAAAGTCATTGTCTGACTCCTCTGCCATCTGTTTTTGGATCACTACCCTCAAACACTTCTGGAAAAGCGGCCTTGTTAGAGGCCTGGATGAATATTTCAGTACCTACTTGGGGGGGGGGGGGTGGCTCCTGCGGCGAGTTATATGTGTTGTTTACACTGCAACCGTATTTTAAGGTGCGTTAACGCAAAGGTGTTCATTCGCGCAAGGTGGCCACGTAGTTGCAGGTTTGGTTTCCCATTTCTCAGAGGGGTATTTATGGGTTTGCATCAGCTGCCTCACCCTGTGAGTGATGTAAGGACAGACTGTCTCTCGCCCCCCCCCCCCCAAATAGCCGTGGAAATACTAAAAGTGAGACGGTGCACAGTTACACTGCCAGTCTGCGTATATCATACAGATGAATGTGTAGAACTCACAAACTTAACCCAAAACAACTCAAGTTTGCAGCATCATTCATAGACGCTCTTGCAATAATAAAGACGCCATTTTACATCATTTTGCACCCACATGAATAGTGGCCATGTGTATCATGCACACATTATTATTCATTCATTCATTCATTTTCTACCGCTTTTCCTCACGAGGGTCGTGGGGGGTGCTGGAGCCTATCCCAGCTGTCTTCGGGCGAGAGGCGGGGTACACCCCGGACTGGTCGCCAGCCAATCACAGGGCACATATAGACAAACAACCATTCACACTCACATTCATACCTATGGACAATTTGGAGTCGCTAATTAACCTAGCATGTTTTTGGAATGTGGGAGGAAACCGGAGTACCCGGAGAAAACCCACGCGTGCACGGGGAGAACATGCAAACTCCACACAGAGATGGCCGAGGGTGGGAATTGAACCCTGGTCTCCTAGCTGTGAGGTCTGCGCACTAACCCCCAGACCACCGTGCCGCCCCACATTATTATCATTATTATTATTGTTATTATTTTAGTTCCTCACTCGTCGTGATCCACTGAAGTCCAAGTTGTGCTCTAGAACATGTTGACAAACTGCTGGAGGGGAGATAGGGTTTCCCTCCGCACCCCCCCCCAATCTACTAGTCAAAGCTCTGAGCACAGCAACTTTAGGCTCTGCCTTCTCAAGTGAGGGAGCAGCTGCGTTCTGAACCTGAGCCACGAGCACAAGTGTTTGTGTCCATCACTGACTTTAACCCATTCGTGCAAACAAACGTCTCAGGCTTTACAACAGGGGTCTCAAAGTCAACTGGAGCTCGGGTCTGGGTGAGACTGGGCTGCATCAGGTTTTCCAAAAAAAAAACCAAAACAAAAAAACAACGCATTTATTAAAAACATATAAAAAAAAAATAATAAAAAAATAAATAAATAATAATACAAAAAAAACGCATTTATTAAAAACAAAAGAAATTAAAAAACTTCGCTTTGGTTCCAATTTTCTACAAGAAAAGCTCTGATAAAACATTCCACTGTTCTCAAATATCTTACTTTTTATTTTTCTACCCAAAATAAGATGAAAAATAAATAAACAAATAAATAATAAAGAAAATCAATAAATCAGTAATAAATAAATAAATATAATAATAATAATAAAACGGCAAATAATACAAACTTAAGAAACCACATATACGTAGCTGGTGGGTGGACAAATTATTTTTTTCAGATTAAAATGAACAAAGCATTATTAGAGCCCTGTAGACATGACAAAACACGACTATAGTCACATTTATACTCTTTTTATTTACAACATATTGCGCAACTGCAGGGTCTTGAGACACATGCTAACTCGCAAACTAGAGAGCTAGCGACCTAAACGGTAGCCTTCAAGTTATTTCCTTTAAACTTAAAAAAGTTAACTTCCAAAACTTACCACTTCCACACGCATAGAGAGGATAACTATTAACAATTATTTAACCTTTAACATGAACATTAATCAAACGTAATAATTTTTTCTGGGTACATGATCCATACATCCATATCAAAGTTGCGCGGGCCGCACTAACATTAAACTTTCATATCAAGGCGGGGGCCTCAAACTAGTGTCCTGCGTGCCACATTTGGCCCGCGGGCCGCGTGTTTGAGACCCCTGCTTTACAAGATCACTATTCTCTTCTTCGACACCCTCTCCCCATTACCAAACACCAGATGTAAGATTATTGTATTAATTCCTGTATCTCTAAGTAACATAAAAAGTATTTGTATTGTATTTCATTGCATCGTGCAGGTGCATTTAAGTCTCAGACACTCTTTGGAATGTATGCGCCGTTAAGCCAAAACCATGTCTGGCTTTTCATGGGGTTCAGTCAAGACTAAGCCTAGGTCTTGCCAGGGCTCAAGGCAAATTTTGTAGGGTGTTGTTAATGATTTAATTCAGGCAGAATTGTCTTTTACAAGGCCGTGCGGTTGTAAAGTCTTGTCAGCAGGGGAACCTCGGCGGTTTGTTGCGCCGTACCTCTTTTTTTTTTTAGAATACATCCCATGTGTCAGTGTCATTATTTTCTGCTCGGGAAAACTCATAAAAGTTATTTCTTCAAGTTGACAAGCTGTTCTCGTTCTTCGCTCATGCTCGCTGCTTCCAGAGTGAGCCAATCAAATGCAATTAAAGTGATGTTTTAACTTGACTGTAAAAGAATCGCCTCAGAGGAACTCGTTTCCGAACTATTTTTAGCACCAAACATGCTTTGATTCGAGGCAGGCTCCCTTTGTGGGGGCATACAGTGAGCTGTCATCACTTTTTAGATATTAGCTCCCTGCTCCCCGGCGCAAGTGTTTATGTTTAATGTGCGGAATCAAAGCAACGAGCATGATAGCTTAGCCGGACATGGTTGGGGAAAATATCGATTGAAGTGCTGAGTCCTCTTGAGATTGTGACGAGCCAACATTTGCAGGGATCCGTGACACCAGCGAGTAATCCTAACAAGGTTTGGACTGCAATCCCGGCATTGGGTCTTATCTAATGCCACTTTGTACTTCACTTATCAGAGCGTTTGACACACGGATTGTTTTTCATTAAGCAGGTTGATAACGGCCTTACTAAACATTTTTTTTGTGTTGCTGGTTATCGTGGCGATGGCAGACACGGCACGCCGTACATTATGGACTTGTGTCTTGATGTCACCATTTTGTCGGTGAAAACCGGTCATAGTCTTAACCTGTCCGCTTGGATAAAACCGGATGGCTCTTCCAGTAAATTACGGCAGCGTTTGTGTGACATGTGGTGCCTGTCTGAGGCGTTCAAGGCCCGCTTTCATCATCTGGAGTTACATCTGCAATGAGTCATGTGATGACATCATGATGGCCTTTTCCCAACCCCCACACACAGTGTTGAGTGGAATATCTCTCACTCAGACACACACACACACACACTCTCACACACACTCCCCTTAGTTGATTATTAGGTGTTGTTAGCGAACATTAACTCGGATATGACTTTTGTATTCATAACTTTGTTGTTGCTGCCGTGATGTAAGATAATGTAATGTACATGTATGTAATTTAGGGATTTTCAGATGTTTTAAATTTGTTTAAAATGAGAATATGCAAACATCTTCATATCCGTTGCACATGCACAGATATAAAAAAATATAAAATTAAATTTATATAAATATAAATTTATATATATATAATTTATATATAATTTATATAAATATAAATTTATATAAATATAAATTTATAAAATATAAATATAAAACATATATAAAATATATAAAGAAAAATATATAAATATATAAAAAAATGACTGTATGCAGGAGGGTGCATCAAATTTGAATGGGAAATTTTAATTTCATAATATCAATTTGGCTGGCATTTCATTTTTTTTTCTAATGAACATAAAAATGTCATCTGCAAAGTTTTGAGAAAATCCATTGAGATTTAGGGGTGCCACCTCACATATAAACTTTTGTAAAATTTTCAGAAAATGTGCAATTTCTAGTCTAATTGCCAAAAAGTTGACCTGGAAAAATGTTGAGTACAATGAACTTCTATACAACATAATTTTTTTGATAGGGTTATTAAAGTAAATTTATTTGTTTTCTCTTTGGGCACATTGCGTATTTCTCAGAATTCAACTTTCAAGATTTTCCATTCATTTGTCCTATTGACAAAATGAATTGCAGTAAATGGGACATTTATTTTATTTGTATTTTATTGTAAACACAAGGGGCAATAGTAACATATTTAAATAACAATTCATGGCGACCATTGAACTGTTATTGAACTGTAATAACACTTTATTCCACAAAAACAGATGTATGGTGGCACCCCTAAATAATCATGTATTGGAATAATATTTTGTATGTGTTGTTTCTACATATATTGAAACACTTTTAGTACCCAGCCGTATCAAAATTCAATAATTCAATAATATTTTTTTGATGCACCCTAGTATACAGTCATGGCCAAAAATGTGAACGTGACTTCAATACTTTATCAGGAGGTAACATGTAATAAGCTGGTCATTAAACATCTCCTCCCACTTTGTGTGGAAGTGGTACGTCTTTGGCTTCTTACTTCTTCTACATCCTTCTACATCCTTATTCCCCACTCTGTTGGAAAACTTTCTTAAGTTTAGAACAAGTAAAATTGAAGAGGCTAACGAGTTAGCACGTTGGCTCGCTATGCTAGCAGCGCCCATCTCTTATGTCCCGGCAGTGATCCCTGTGTAGTAGCCGGTGCAAGGTGGTGTAAATACAGAATTATAGGAGTATAAAAGTGACTATAGGGGTGTTATTTCATGTCTACGGGGCTCTAATAATGTTAAAATCATATTTAGAAAGTTTCTAACTACAAAGAGTTCACCATCTAACTGCATGTTGGCTATCATTATATTTTATTATGTTAAAAATCCTTGAAAAGAATCACTTACAAGATGAAAGCAAAGTATATATTTTTTAATATATGTGAAAACTTGTATATTGTGTCTTCTCCCTTCCAGTTGACCCCAGGCGGCAAGGCTGCACAGGCAGGTGTTGGGGTGGGCGACTGGGTGGTGTCCATTGATGACCTCAACTCAGAGGACATGACTCACGTGGAGGCGCAAAACAAGATCAGAGCGGCGTCGGACTCCCTCGCACTCACTCTTAACAGGCAAGTGGTTTACTTTTGTGTGTTTTCTCTGCGTGGAGCATAAATCAGCACAGAACAATGACTTACTTTCATTATCTAATAGATAAGCTATGCCCTTGAATATGCTGCACCCACCAGTCACATTAGGTAGAATCTAAAGCGCTATATCAAAAATGATGCTTTTACAGTTTATCTCCATTAAAGAGCTTTTTTCTTTTATATTATGTTTATCATTGTGGTTATAGTTTCCAAGTCATGTTTTTTTCTGACAGTGTACTTTGTGTTATTTTGATGAAAAGTGATCGACCTTCATAGAAGCGGTACTCAGAAATCCTGCCAGAAATTCCTGAATGATAAAGTGTCTCTTTAGAGTACAAAGCTAAAAATGATTCATGGGACACTTAATTAAAAAGTAAAAAAAAAAAAAAAAAAAAAAAAAACACATATCGCCCACCAAAAAGCAATATGCAGAAAATGAGAAGGTATTGGCTTGTCAAGCCCTAAACAAGAGACTCATTTAGAAATAGTGATTCTGAAATAAGTTGCGGAATTGTGCTCACAGCTGTTGCTCGGCTACTTTTCCCCCCATCCAGATCTCTTTGTGTTTGCGTGCCAACAACACACTGGGCTGATACGCTCCGACAAATCTCTCACTTTGTTGTCCTTTGATTTTCTACACGGCTGAACCAGAATCTACCAGCCATTGCAAAACTTTCCATCGCAGTTTGTTCACAGTGTTTTCTTCTATTTTGTTTGCAAAATTATTTTCATGGGATATTTTAGAATTTAGGGCGGCACGGTGGTCGAGTGGTTAGCACGCAGACCTCACAGCTAGGAGACAAGGGTTCAATTCCACCCTCAGCCATCTCTGTGTGGAGTTTGCATGTTCTCCCCGTGCATGCGTGGGTTTTCTCCGGGTACTCCGGTTTCCTCCCACATTCCAAAAACATGCTAGGTTAATTAGCGACTCCAAATTGTCCATAGGTATGAATGTGAGTGTGAATGGTTGTTTGTCTATATGTGCCCTGTGATTGGCTGGCGACCAGTCCAGGGTGTACCCCGCCTCTCGCCCGAAGACAGCTGGGATAGGCTCCAGCACCCCCGTGACCCTCGTGAGGAAAAGCGGTAGAAAATGAATGAATGAATTTTAGAATTCAAATATAATTATTATTAATATTATAGTTATATAGGACAGGGATGTTCAAATTGTGGTTTGGGTGACATTTGTGGCAACATTAAAGTCAAAATATTAAAACAAAAAACTAATTTAAAGTCATAATGTTACCAGAATAATATTGCATTATTTCCAAAAACATGCTAGGTTAATTGGCGACTCCAAATTGTCCATAGGTATGAATGTGAGTGTGAATGGTTGTTTGTCTATATGTGCCCTGTGATTGGCTGGCCACCAGTCCAGGGTGTACCCCACCTCTCGCCCCAAGACAGCTGGGATAGGCTCCAGCACCCCCGTGACCCTCGTGAGGAAAAGGGGTAAAAAATGAATGAATGAATGAATTTTAGAATTTACACGGTGACCAAGTGGTTAGCGCGCAGGCCTCACAGCTAGGAGACCAGGGTTCAATTCCACCCTCGGCCATCTCTGTGTGGAGTTTGCATGTTCTCCCCGTGCATGCGTGGGTTTTTCTCCGGGTACTCCGGTTTCCTCCCACATTCCAAAAACATGCTAGGTTAATTAGCGACTCCAAATTGGCCATAGGTATGAATGTGAGTGTGAATGGTTGTTTGTCTATATGTGCCCTGTGATTGGCTGACGACCAGTCCAGGGTGTACCCCGCCTCTCGCCCGAAGACAGCTGGGATAGGCTCCAGCACCCCCGCAAACCTCTTGAATGAATTTTAGAATTTACACGGCGACCAAGTGGTTAGTGTGCAGGCCTCACAGCTAGGAGACCTGAGTTCAATTCCACCATTTCTGTGTGGAGTTTGCATGTTCTCCCTGTGCATGCGTGGGTTTTCTCCGGGTACTCCGGTTTCCTCCCGCATTCCAAAAACTGGTAAAAAAAAAAAATAGGTGACTCCAAATTGTCCATAGGTATGAATGTGAGTGAGTGTATATATTTGTCTATATGTGCCGTGTGATTGGCTGGGGTCCACCGTAGACAGCTGGGATAGGCTCCATCACCCTTGTGAGGATAAGCGGTATAAAATGAATGTATGAATTTTAGCATCCAGTCTATTATGTATACTTCTCAGCTATGATTCAGCATTTTCTTGCTAGTTTAAAGCAAACCCAAGAGAGAATGAATAGTTGCGGAGCTTTGCAGCTTATTGCTGTAAAGTGTGATTTATGCACAATGATTTTGCCTCATCATCATTCCGACATTACAATATATTATACTCTCATCTAACACAGCGGCTGTTGTAATTTTCTTGTATATCTTCGATATAAGTGTGGGGTTTTATGTATCGCCATATATACAAGATGCCTTTAGAATAGAACATATACAAAACTCACATATTAGTTTTTTTTAATGAGCATATTCCGGTTTTTCATCAGGGTTATTGGTGTTTATATGAACGTGCACAACCGGGTTACTGCTAATATGGCAGTTGTGACTGCATGTAAACATAGTTAGTGGCAATAAAGCTATTGTACATGCGTATTTTTCTTAGAGAAAGTTCATTCATTCATTCATTTTCTACTGCTTTTCCTCACGAGGGTCGCGGGGGGTGCTGGAGCCTATCCCAGCTGTTTTCGGGCGAGAGGCGGGGTACACCCTGGACTGGTCGCCAGCCAATCAATCACAGGGCACATCTTGACAAACAACCATTCACACTCACATTCATACCTATGGACAATTTGGAGTCGCTAATTAACCTAGCATGTTTTTGGAATGTGGGAGGAAACCGGAGTACCCGGAGAAAACCCACGCATGCACGGGGAGAACATGCAAACTCCACACAGAGATGCCCGAGGGTGGAATTGAACCCTGGTCTCCTAGCTGTGAGGTCTGTGCACTAACCACTAGACCACCGTGCCGCCCTTAATATTAATAATAATAAGTATAAAAGCGTGCATGCGTGGGTTTTCTCCGGGTACTCCGGTTTCCTCCCACATTCCAAAAAAAACATGCTAGGTTAATTAGCGACTCCAAATTGTCCATAGGTATGAATGTGAGTGTGAATGGTTGTTTGTCTATATGTGCCCTGTGATTGATTGGCTGGCGACCAGTCCAGGGTGTACTCCGCCTCTCGCTTGAAGACAGCTGGCATAGGCTCCAGCACCCTCCGCGACCCTCGTGAGGAAAAAGCGGTAGAAAATGAATGAATGAAAGTATAAAAACACAACACATTTGGCGAGTTGAGTCCAATTAGAGTCGAAGGAAGTCTTGTGAGCGGTCGTATTTTGTATAAAAACATGGTCGACTCAGTTGTATATATGAGTCAAGGGGAATTTCACTTTTGTTTTCTTTTGTTGAAAAAACGTGTCTGGATGCGGTCCAAATTCACTGACACTGAAGCTTTCTAGTCAAAGTGCTTTAGATTCTGTTTTTTCATGAACGCATCAACATCTCTAGTCATTATGGTGCCTTTTATGACACACTTTGTTTATTTAAAAGGCGTGTATGTTCCTCTCTGATACGTAGATGTAGGCGGGAAAAAAAAAGTGCACTGATGATCTTTTCCTGTGTGTTAAAGTTTAAAAAAAAAAGTTCAGACTCGCTTAGATTTATCCAGGAAGTCAAAGATCCAATATCATGTTAAATCAACATCCAGAACTCTGCTACTGTAATTAAAGTTTTCGCGGGCAGAGCAGCGTTCAAGAGTTAAAATGTATGCTGAGTACGACAAATTCAGACATGTTGGAAGGTCTGACCTGATACTGAAAGTCCTCTCTGGTTGTCGTGTGGCCCCACGGGGGGACCCGACCCACTATTTGGCCCACTGTACATTGGCAACAATCAACTACTTTCTGTTGTGCTTGAGGGAGGGCCTATCAAAAATAGCAAAATAAATGTTTTATATCTTGTACAATTGCGGAAATAGGATTTTTTTTAGTTTGTAACCAAGGCTTGTCTCATTTAATTAATTAATCCATGAAATGAGGTCACCTATTGAATGTTCTCATGGGTCAAACTTCATCCAAACAAACTCACCCCCCCCCCCAAAAAACACAAATCATCTCCGCATATTTTTCCACATTTGACTACAATAAAAACCTTCAAGGCGGCAATGACACATTTTTTCCACGATTAAAAGCGTAGCTCATCAAATTACGGGTTAGGAGTATAGACAGCTGGCCAACTCCAGCGCTTGTGAACGTCACACGGATTTGTCGACATGTCGGTATGCTGTGTCTGCCGCTCGCCGTATCTGTCGTCATTCTGTCTTTAGCGCCTCTTTATCAGGGCTGGGACAGGCTGACGCAGGCAGCCATTCACCTCTCATTGTCGCAGGAAGCAGACATTATAGTTTACGCCCTCAAACAATGTAGTAGGTGACAAGTTCATTTTTTTTAAAGCGTTGTGCCATTTTTGTCAGTTACATACATTGGCAAGGAGGAATCTGTGGATTACATTATGGAATGAATGTAGCACTATATTATATCCTATTTTTTCCATTTTCCAGGACAGCGGTCACAAGAGAATCCAAAGAAAAGACATATTTTATGTTAGATTTAGGCTTTGGGTTTTATTATATAATATTCAAATTAAGTAGCATTTGTAGTTTTTCACAAATCCATTCCAAAAACAAAAAAAATCAATGAAACTAAATATGTTATGTTTTTTGTGGTTCTTTACTTTTCTATTTATTTTACTCATTTTACTAAAACAGCTTTATGATTAAAATATAGCACTATATCATATCCTATTTTCTATTTTCCACGACAGCAGTCACAAGAGACTCCAAATAAATGACATATTTTATGTTAGATTTAGGCTTTGGGTTGTAGCATTTGTACTTTTTCACAAATCCATTCCAAAAACAAAAAAAAATTTCAATGAAACTAAATATATGTTATCTTTTTTGTTATTTATTTATTTATTTTATTATTATTTTTTAAAAAAAAATTTATTTCTTATTTTTGTTATATTATTATTTATTTTACTCATTTTACTAAAACAGCTTTATGATTAAAACACATCTCGCACATGTCTATCCATTTGTTTACTCTTGATGATTTGGATGGATATTTAACTTTCCAAAAACAAAAAAAAATTCAATGAAACTAAATATATGTTATCTTTTTGTTATTTATTATTTATTTATTTTATTAAATATTTTTATTTATTATTTTTGTTATGTTATTATTTATTTTAGAGAAATTATTTACTTGAGAAAAAAATATGCAAAACTTTGATGATTTGGATGGATATTTAACTTTCCAAAAACAAAAAAAAATTCAATGAAACTAAATATATGTTAGCTTTTTTGTTATTTATTATTTATTTATTTATTTAATTATTTTTAAAATATTTTTATTTATTATTTTTGTTATGTTATTATTTATTTTAGAGAAATTATTTACTTGAGAAAAAAATATGCAAAACTTTGATGATTTAGATGGATATTTTACTTTATTTTTTATCTTTATTTTTAACATAATTTATTTTCCTACTACTGTGTATATATACACTGCCAATTTTTCTTTCATTATTTTTTTCAACACCTTTTCCTTCGTCTTTTTTCTTTCGCTGCTACAGATTCTCATTTTTTTTCTCTCCAATTAGCAAATGGTGACATTGAACACGGTGAACAAACTTTAAATGGCAAAATGTAAGCGATATAAAAAGGCAATATTTAAATGGTGTTGGAATATAAAATACAGAATGTGAAATATATGGTGTGAATGAGTTACATTTTTTAAGGCATTTTTTTTGTAGTTTATCATTATATATCAGTGTAATTAAAATATACATCAATTGCTGTTGCTTTCTGATTATTAGTTTTATTCAATGAATCTAATTTATGTTCTTCTGGTTTCCTTACAGAGCTGTCAAAGCTGATGGAGAGCAGAAGGTAAGCTTGGATCCGTCTCATCTGTCCATTAGCACGGTTTGTTACTGCTGCCCTGCCTTTGAACGTGACTGAGACTTTAGTAATTGTTGCTCACATTTGTCCTTAACTACGTGTGGTGTCACTTTGAGTTTAAAGTAATGAGTTTAGCCTGAGTCACCTGTCAAGCTTTGGCGAGGTCCAGAGGCTGCGTATTAGCAAAGCATCAGCGTGTCAGTGAATTACTTGGCTGGATGGAGTGGTGTGAATGAGGCATTGGAATTTCCTGTGTTTTTTTTTTTTTTTTTTATGTCTCGCATACTATATCCCCCCGATACTAGACTGACTGAAAGTGATTGCGACACATTTAGTTTCGCCGTAGCGTCTCTCAAGCGGCACTCGGCCCGCTGATTACAGTTTGACAAGCACAGTGGTGTCATGAACCACCTTGTGCTGCACTCTGTTATTAGAACAGCAGCTGGGACGTGATACTTCCACAAAGTCAAAGCCGCACTTTAGTGGCTGTCCTTTTCAGTCCCGCGCCGAACGCTTAGTGCAAAATGTGTATTATGTGTTGAGCACTTCCATCTTTTTAAAGAGGATATTTGTGGCAACGCAAATAAAAAGCACACTTCAATCTGTGTGCAGAAAAAAAAAAGCCTGCAAACGTATAGTACAGTAAACCTCGGATATATCGGACTCGGATATATCGGAAATTCGCTCACAACGGACAGATAAAAAAGAACCGATTTTTCTGTAATGCATTTCCAATAAAAATTCATTGCATATATCGGATTTTTTTATAACGGATTTCGCCTATTTCGGACAAAATCTCCAGTCCCGTTCCTATGCATTTCCATTAAATTTCCCTCGCATATATCGGATGGCCGCATCGTGGCGCTCCGATTCGCCGAATCGTGACAGGCCGCTATACGACGTCATTTGCAGAGTTTGCAGCGTTGGAAAACATAGTCAAGGAAGTGCCTTTTCATAACGGTTAAAATCCGATATACGCATATACCGGATATAAATCCGATATATGCGTAAAACGGACATTTTCCGGTATACACATATAACGGATTCCGCTTATATCGGACAAAACCAGTGGGAACAATTGAATCAGATATATCCGAGGTTTACTGTAGTTTGTTAATTCAGGGGTGTCCAAAGTGTGGCACACGGCACATTCTATTTAATCTACAGTAAACCTCGCATATATCGGACTCGGATATATCGGAAATTCGCTCACAACGGACAGATAAAAAAAGAACCGATTTTTCTGTGATGCATTTCCAATAAAAATTCATTGCATATATCGGATTTTTTATAACAGATTTCGCCTATTTCGGACAAAATCTCCAGTCCCGTTCCAATGCATTTCCATTAAATTTCCCTCGCATATATCGGATGGCCGCATCGTGGCGCTCCGATTCGCCAAATCGTGACAGGCCGCTATACAACGTCATTTGCAGAGTTTGCAGCGTTGGAAAACATAGTCAAGGAAGTGCCTTTTTATAACGGATAAAATCCGATTTACGCATATACCGGATATAAATCCGATATATGCGTAAAACGGACATTTTCCGGTATACGCATATAACGGATTTCGCTTATATCGGACAAAACCAGTGGGAACAATTGAATCCGATATATCCGAGGTTTACTGTAGTTTGTTAATTCAGGGGTGTCCAAAGTGTGGCCCACGGCACATTCTATTTCACCTATTTGAAACTATACAGGGCTCTACATTAAAAACAAAAAATACTTACCCATGTGGAATCCTTAAGGTGAGAACTACTTGCCCGAATATGCTAATAATTCATCAGATAATAGTACTAATGAGATAATAGTACATGTGAGTGCGAAAAAGCTCCGTCGGGGAGGAGAGAGATCAGGCTCCAATAAGGCTTCCACCCGGAAAAGCAGGTAATCCGGGGAAGCATTATCCGAAATATCTGCTAGCAAACGGAGATCCCTGGAGATTGCAGCCATATTTACCGCCATTGAGAGTGGTGTGGTGACTTCCTCTTGCTGTGGCTGTTTGCAGGCATACCTAGTCGATTTTCGCACTGACATGTCGATCAACCAATAGGCGAACAGTTCAACCCACAAGACACACTTAGGACCGCCCCCTCATTTGAATAGTTTTTCCTTCTGCATTTCAAGCTGACATTGTCTGCAGCATGAAATAAATACATATGAGAGCAGAGTGCTTTCATTTATTTATTGATATGTAATTCTATTTATATATTTATTTTTGTATTTATTTCTACATTTATTTTTGTATTTATTTTTAATTTTGGAATCTTGTTTTTTATTTTTGTATTTATTTTTGCTTTTATTTATTTATTTCTGTATATATTTTTTTGTTTTTATTTCCATTTATATTTATTTTTGTGTATTTAATTTTTTGATTTTTTTTTTTCATTTTTGTTTTTATTTTCACTTTTATTTATTTATTTATTTATTATTTTGGCAGTTTTGGTCCTCCATATCTAACTGCATGTTGTGTGCTGTGCTGCATTGTCCCCCCCCCCCCCCCCCCCCCCCTCTCTCACCACCACACAGGACTCACATGTGGCTTTTGTGCAGCCAAAGTACTCCTTTGCCCCCAGCGCCGCCATTAACAAGATGGCAAGGCCTTTCTCGACAGGGGGCGCTAGTGCCGGCTCAGGACCCGTCGTTAAACCTGTTGCCTACTCACCTAAACTTAACACGCCACGCTCCCAAAGCGGCGCCGGTGTGCGGCAACCACAGAATGGGTAGGTGGAGCGACAGATAAACATGTGGTCTTGTTAAATTGATGACTGTTGATACCGCCATTTCCATCAAATGTTTTTTTTTCCTAATGGTTCCAAAAAAGTCCAAAACACAAGGAAACTTTTTAATTAATTTCCGTAATGCCTTTCACTGCCTCAATTGTTGAGTTTATTTCCAGGAATTGGTAAAAGAAATGTAGCATGAATAAGTTTTATGGGCCTTAAGGAAAGTGTGTTTTTATGTGTCCCCTCTTTGCATAGATGCTAACTCAAGCGTGGAAATCTGAAGCGAATACTAGAATGTTTTAATTAGGTAGCGTACATTGTGCCGCATACGAACAATGTGTAAATCATGCAGAAAGCATTGCACTATCTCCATGGATACGGCAATTTAGTTGCTGTAATTCGGGGGCATGGTAGTTGTACGACGTCACGTGGCGTGTTGCCATTTTCGCCAGCCGGGCTCCAACGTCCTACCGGGTCCTGCTGGGTCCTGCTGGACTCTAGATGTCTTTGAATTTTTGGTGCTAGATTATTTAAGCAGCGCCTGGCATGGATATTTGAGAATTTGTGTGGCAGAAATGCATTCACGGGCTTTAGAGCAGGGGTGGGCAAACTGCGGGGCACATTAAGCTGGTGCCTTAATTAATAATTTTTTAATGGGGACCTATTATTATAGTGATTTTTGTGCCTCTGTATTGAGTCCTGAACTCCTATAGAGAAGCTATACACAATAATCCACACAGAAAGCTTTCTAGATCTTCCAGACTCTACACCTCTTCCTGCAGTGTTTCCATGGGTTTCCTGACCTCCGTATAAATGGTCTGTGAAATTAATTCCACCACCGATCCTCCTCCAGGCATGCCTCCTACCAAGCCCATACTTCTATAATTCACACTCCCAAGCACCCCCGAGAACTTTTGGACAGCTGCCGAACCTTTTTTTTTTTTTTTTCGATTACTTACGCAAAATAAATACAGTAAGGACAGTAAGGACATCTGACTCTTCAACCTGAACATGTATCGTTGGAAAGGCATCAGACTTCAGCAACAGCAAATTTTTCTCTTGCTGGCCATCAGAAACTCCAACCACTTCAGCCTGATGCTTGCCTAAGCTAAACAAAGTTAACTATGCCTCACACCACAAAAAAAAAAAAAAAAAAAAAAAAAAAATTCCGGTAGCCATTATTCACCTGGACATGCCCATATAAGGAAGTCCACGGACTGCGTAGCGTGTACATGTCGACATATGTACACACAATGCACAAAGTAACGACTTACTGCACAATGTGGACATGCAACCACATACAATATCTATGCGCAATACCCATGCCAAAAAAAAAATTTCACCACGTCGCAAGGCATGCTGGGTAGCTTGTGGTACTCTTTCCCCCCAACATTTTGCTGTTTTCTTCTTTGTTTGTTGATTTAGGTGATGCATTAACTTTGCGCTGGTTGTGTTGTTTTTGTTTCCTTGCACCGTGAGCCAGTATGTCGATCTGTTTGATGACCACCTATATGTATGTATATATATATATATATATATAGATGGCCAAATTTTGTAGCCCAATATTATTGAAACACATTTCCTGTGTGCAAAAAGAGTCATTGAGGACAGCATCAGAGCACGAGGATCATTAGAGCGACTGCAGCACTGCAGACCGCAGTCCACTGGGCAGACGCCAAAACTATTTACATAACTCTCGAAAAAGCGTTTGCTGAGAGGCTGAGAGGATTGGAATGATGAAGGTTTTGTGCCAAATCATTATGGATCAGCGTGACAATAGGCAGGGCTGACAGGCGCACAATGGCGTCTTTCTCTCCCAGAGGCCTGTTGACAATAAAAGCATGCCTCTCGCTTAACTCGTTGCATGTTCGCTGCAGCCTGACGATGATGATGATGATGATGATGATGCTTGTGATAGCGTAAAAAAGTGTCTTATGTTCTATTCTGTGATTCTCTTCTTCTTTTCGACACAAGTGAACTCTGACCATCTTTTTGCCTATTGTCTTTCCCCCTTTCTGGTGTTGTCATTGTGCAGATGGAGATTCTTGACAAGTTAGTACATTTCCTTTTCTTTCTCGGCTTCTGGTATAAACAACATTAGGTTGGATTTGAACATAACAGTGTCTTAAATTCCTGGTCTGTAACACCAGGAAACCAGTTCATACGGGCTAGCTAACAACGCCGTTATTGGGACGCCATGCATGCTCACAGTCTGCAACGTTGGGGCAGGGTTTTTATAGGGGGGGGGGCTTCATGGTGGGCAGGGGTGGACCCCCATCACAGCACTGTTATAGTCTTATTTATTACATTCATAGTATTTCTACTACCTTCATGGTCTTATTTAATACATCCATAGTATTTCTACTACCTTCGTGATCTTATTTACTGCATCCATAGCATTTCTATTACCTTTGTGGTCTTATTTACTCAAGGTAGTAAGGGAGAAAGGTAGTAGAAAGGTAGTAGAAGGTAGTAGAAATCCATAGTATTTCTAAACAAGACTATGAAGGTAGTAGAAATCTATAGTATTTCTAAACAAGACTATGAAGGTAGTAGAAATCCATAGTATTTCTAAACAAGACTATGAAGGTAGTAGAAATCCATAGTATTTCTACTACCTTCATAGTCTTGTTTACTACATCCAAAGTATTTCTACTACCTTCATGGTCTTATTTACTACATCCATAGTATTTCTACGACCTTCATGGTCTTGTTTACTACATCCATAGTATTTCTAAACAAGACTATGAAGGTAGTAGAAATCTATAGTATTTCTAAACAAGACTATGAAGGTAGTAGAAATCCATAGTATTTCTAAACAAGACTATGAAGGTAGTAGAAATCCATAGTATTTCTACTACCTTCATAGTCTTGTTTACTACATCCAAAGTATTTCTACTACCTTCATGGTCTTATTTACTACATCCATAGTATTTCTACGACCTTCATGGTCTTGTTTACTACATCCATAGTATTTCTACTACCTTCATAGTCTTGTGTACTACATCCATAGTATTTCTACTACCTTCATGGTCTTGTTTACTACATCCATAGTATTTCTACTACCTTCATGGTCTTATTTACTACATCCATAGTATTTCTACGACCTTCATGGTCTTATTTACTACAGCCATAGTATTTCTACTTCATAGTAAACAAGACTATGAAGGTAGTAGAAATCCATATTATTTCTACTACCTTCATAGTCTTATTTACTACATCCATAGTATTTCTACTACCTTCATGGTCTTGTTTACTACATCCATAGTATTTCTACCCCATAGTAAACAAGACTATGAAGGTAGTAGAAATCCATAGTATTTCTACTACCTTCATGGTCTTATTTACTACATCCATAGTATTTCTACTACCTTCATAGTCTTATTTACTACATTCATAGTATTTCTACTACCTTCATAGTCTTGTTTACTACATCCATAGTATTGCTACTACCTTCATGGTCTTATTTACTACATCCATAGTATTTCTACTACCTTCATGGTCTTATTTACTACAGCCATAGTATTTCTACTTCATACTAAACAAGACTATGAAGGTAGTAGAAATCCATAGTATTTCTACTACCTTCATAGTCTTGTTTACTACATCCATAGTATTTCTGCTACCTTCATAGTCTTATTTACTACATCCATAGTATTTCTGCTACCTTTATGGTCTTATTTACTACATCCATAGTATTTCTACTACCTTCATGGTCTTATTTACTACATCCATAGTATTTCTACTACCTTCATGGTCTTGTTTACGACATCCATAGTATTGCTACTACCTTCATGGTCTTATTTACTACATCCATAGTATTTCTACTACCTTCACGGTCTTATTTAACTACATCCATAGTATTTGTACTACCTTTGTGGTCTTGTTTACTACATCCATAGTATTTCTACGACCTTCATGGTCTTATATACTACATCCAAAGTAGTTCTACTACCTTCATGGTCTTATTTAATACATCCATAGTATTTCTACTACTTTCATGGTCTTAATTACTACATCCATAGTATTTCTACTACCTTCATGGTCTTATTTACTACATCCATACAGATGTTTATTTATGCTTGATTACAATATCAAAAAGTAACACTTCAACCAATCTACTCTTTAGTTGTCTTTTTTCCCCTCTCCTATCACTTGTCATATTTTGGTTTGTTCCGTAGGGGTGAACCTACCTTCTATGATGATATGTACAAAGTGTCCAAGTAAGGGGCCTGTGCATGCAAGTGTAGCCATCTATGTAGTATTTGTACTTTGATCCTTTCTTGTGCCTTCTGGTAAACGCATGCTAACCTCAACTGTGTTTTTAACTAAATATATTTTTGTCCCGGCCGAGTGGTTAGCACGCAGGCCTCACAGCTAGGAGACCCGAGTTCAATTCCACCCTCGGCCATCTCTGTGTGGAGTGTGCATGTTCTGCCCGTGCATGCGTGGGTTTTCTCCGGGTACTCCGGTTTCCTCCCACATTCCAAAAACATGCTAGGTTAATTAGCGACTCCAAATTGTCCATAGGTATGAATGTGAGTGTGAATGGTTGTTTGTCTATATGTGCCCTGTGATTGGCTGGCCACCAGTCCAGGGTGTACCCCAGGGTGTAAGCAGTAGAAAATGAATGAATGAATGAATGAATATTTTTGTCGTCATTCTTTTGAAATTTGCAGTAACCTTACAGTACTAATTTAAAACTACTTTTTTATTGTGGTTGTGGTATGAAGTAGTACACAATAGCACAGGGGTGGGCAAACTTTTTGACTCGCGGGTCGCATTGATATAACAAAATTTCCGGGGGGGGGGGGGGGGGGCAGACTATATATTTTACACGTAACAGTCCACATGGTATTATTGTATCTGTAAAATTGTCATGCAATCTGCTATTATTATTTATTATTTTATATTTATATTTAAATATTTTAAAAATAATAAAATATTATAATAATTAAAATAATAATTATTATATTATTATTATGTAAAATATGCAAATATAACAATATTATTATATATAATTAATATAATAATTAGCATTAATATAATAAACATAATAATCATAATAGTTATAATAATAATATAATTATTATTATTTTAATTTGTATTATTATTATGTGCTTGTGTCTCTTTTTTCAGGAGCACTTTGTAAACAACAGACCATGTCAAACAACGAAATTGATACAACCATCAAAAGGTTGGCTCAGGCCATGATGCCAGGTTGTATGTTTAGTTTAAATGAAATACTTTTGAAAGATTGGGCGGGCCGTATTCAAACACTTGGCGGGCCGGATGTGGCCCCCGGGCCGTAGTTTGCCCACCCCTGCAATAGCACAACACCACATGTGTCAAACTCAAGACCCGGGGGGCGAAATGTGACCTGCCACATCATTTTATGTGGGCCGCAAAAGCCAGAGAATAATGTATGTCAATAATATTTTATTTTCTTGCAGTTCTTTGAGATTTTCCAAGCATTTTTTTATTATAAAAAAATAAATATTTGAACATCTGCTTGTCACCTTGACATTCTCACTTCTCATTTCAAAGTTATGCAGCAATTAGTTAGCACAAATAGAATATTCAACACATGGGCAATTGTGTATCATGATGTTATATTCATATTTCTATTCAAATTCATGTATATTGACAGTGATAAGTGGCGCTCTGAGGGCAGCCGTAACTGCGATGTGGCCCTCAATGAGAACGAGTTTGACGCCCCTGCACTACACCATAAAGCAACCACAATAAAATGACAGTCAAAACTCTGAATTATTATTTGTTTAATGAAAAACTTGACTTGGATGCTATGAGAGTGTGCCGGTGTACCTAATAATGTGGCCAGTGAGTCTGTGAGGATCCATTAGTGGTTTTCGAGATGATGACCACGTCTTATGTTAACCACGCTACACCGTGTGCTACTGGTGCTCGTGTGTATGTGTAGGCACGGCCTGAGGGTGGAGAACATGCCCTGTTTTATCCCCAACGATCGCAGCAAGAAGAGGTTGATTCAGGACACAGAGGACTGGCAACCTCGCACCGGCACCACCCAGTCCCGCTCCTTCCGCATCCTGGCCCAGCTCACAGGCACCGACTTCAGTAAGTCCGGGACCACGGACCTGGCATGTTCACGTTGTAGAATAATGACCTAATGATGAGTCCCTTCGAGTGTTAGCGTGTCCTTCAACATCATTTTATCTGTTCATGCCGCCTCACAGCTAGGAGACCAGGGTTCAATTCCACCCTCGGCCATCTCTGTGTGGAGTTTGCATGTTCTCCCCAGTGCATGCGTGGGTTTTCTCCGGGTTCTCCGGTTTCCTCCCACATTCCAAAAACATGCTAGGTTAATTAGCGACTCCAAATTGTCCATAGGTATGAATGTGAGTGTGAATGGTTGTTTGTCTATATGTGCCCTGTGATTGGCTGGCTATTACCAAAATAGTTGTCGATTAATTGGGTAATTGATTAACCTTTGATTAATCGTTGCAGCTGGAGTCGTAATACCGTTACTTTCAACACTGGTTGTCTGTTTGTGGTAAATAGTTCATAGTTTTTTTTTGTTACATTTGTTCACTTCCTGCTTTCCATAATAAGCTAAAGGGTTTTTTTTTGTTTTTTTTTTAAATAATGTATTACAATGATATAATTACAATGGTTGTTTGTCTATATGTGCCCTGTGATTGGCTGACGACCAGTCCACGGTGTACCCCGCCTCTCGCCCGAAGACAGCTGGGATAGGCTCCAGCACCCCTCTGCGGACCTCGTGTAAATAAGCGGTAGAAAATGAATGAATGATTACCAAAATAGTTGTCGATTAATTGGGTAATTGATTAACCTTTGATTAATCGTTGCAGCTGGAGTCGTAATACCGTTGCTTTCAACACTGGTTGTCTGTTTGTGGTAAATAGTTCATAGTTTTTTTTTTTGTTATATTTGTTCACTTCCTGCTTTCCATAATACAGTTTAAGGGTTTTTTTTTAGTTTTTTTTTTAAATAATGTATTACAATGGTATAATTACAATGGTTGTTTGTCTATATGTGCCCTGTGATTGGCTGACGACCAGTCCAGGGTGTACCCCGCCTCTCGCCCAAAGACAGCTGGGATAGGCTCTAGCACCCCCGCGATCCCTCGTGTAAATAAGCGTTAGAAAACGAATGAATGAATGAATGATTACCAAAATAGTTGTCGATTAATTGGGTAATTGATTAACCTTTGATTAATCGTTGCAGCTGGCGTCGTAATACCGTTACTTTCAACACTGGTTTTCTGTTTGTGGTAAATAGTTCATAGTTTTTTTTTTTGTTACATTTGTTCACTTCCTGCTTTCCATAATAAGCTTAAGGTTTTTTTTTTTTTTTTTTTTTTATTGATGCACCTCGTACCAAAATACGAGGTGATATGACATATATACAATGACATAATGGGTACCATAGTAAGTGTCAATATAGTGATATATATAGCACATCATGACTGGTTCATCTAAGTAGTGCGTATGTGTGTGTCTCCTGGATCTTCCAGTGCAGGACCCAGACGATGAAAGCATGAAGAGGGCCAGGTAAAGTCTGTAGTGTGGTTCATAGTGGTGGAGCGTAATGTCTTGTTTTGGTTTATTATGCACTTTTGTGTGTGTGTAAGAATCAGTAGAAAGAACACATTGTGTAGTTTAGCATGCATGAGGCTTTTGTGTGTGGTTTTTTTTTTTTTTTTTGCATTTCACCATCTTGCCTCTCTCTCTTCCTGTCCATCTGTGTTTCATCCTTCTCCTCCTCGTGGGCAGGGAAAAGTTCCTCACTGAGATTCAGAGCCCTCGCTATGCCCGTCTGAGGGATTGGCACCACGACAGGTCTGCTCGCGCCCTAAATATCAAATCCTGAGCGACATCGGACGTAGAGCCTGCCAGACATAGCCGCATCTCAAAGACAAGGAAGATAGCCGACCATCGAGTTGCGGATCGCTTTACAACGCACAGAAGTCGGGGGTTAAAAAGAAACCAAAACTAGAAGTAACTTAGCCAAGATGACAAAACATCAAGTGGAACGTTGCATACTGAGCCAAAGTGTTAAGATCAGTGTACCACTGATCTGGAGCCCTAGTTTCGATTGCTTGGGGGGGGGGGGAGAACTAGCGTGGAGGCAGTCTCAGCAGTGGGGGAACACCTTTCTGTTTGTTATTCCACTTTGATTCTTTCTCACGCTCTTCTTACTTCTCATTTCTGATCCTGCCATCTTGTCTCCAAACATTACAACCCGAATCATCAAGCTGTACGTGACTTTTATTCTTCTTTGCTGTCATGAATACAACACATCTGACAAAAAAAAAAAGATTCTCTTGCCTCTCTGTTTTTCTTGTGTACTTCTTTTCTTTTTCTTTTCTTCACCTTGGCGTTGAGCAACAATAAGAGAAGCCTGCTGAGCTCACCTTGCACATGCAGGTTCGAGTTCATAAGGTGTCTGCTCACACCCAATGAATGTATTGCCTCATAGAGAAAACAGCTGTGCAATTGGTCATAAAACCAAAGTAACTTATGTGATACTTTGAAATAAGAGTCGTACTTCTGTGTGTGTTGCTATAAATGTGCTCCCTGGTGGGGGGACAGAAAGTGACATCAGGATTCGGTGTTGAGTTTTAGCCTGGCGTGGGTTACTGTGTTTTTTTATATGGGGATGAATGTGCCCACGCTGCACGGCGGTGGAGGGGTTAGCACGCATGCCTCACAGCGACGAGACCCGAGTTCTATTCCAGCCTCGGCCGTCTCTGTGCGTGGGTTTTCTACGGGTACTCCGGTTTCCTCCCACATTCCAAAAAACATGCTAGGTTAATTAGCGACTCCAAATTGTCCATAGGTATGAATGTGAGTGTGAATGGTTGTTGGAAACCTTGATTGACACATATATGGTAATGGTTTTATTTCATTTGAACATGCATCAGATTACAATTGAATGCATCACATAATCAGTTCACAGTTCCACATGTCCAAAAGGAGAAGGAAGAAGCAAAGCTTATTAAATCCTACCCCTCCATCTGGTACTTTTACAATCAGTAACTGTTACATTTGTTCACTTCCTGCTTTCCATAATACAGTTTAAGGTTTTTTATTTATTTTTTTTAAATAATGTATTATAATGGTATAATTATAATGGTTGGTTGTCTATATGTGCCCTGTGATTGGCTGACGACCAGTCCAGGGTGTACCCCGCCTCTTGCCCGAAGACAGCTGGGATAGGCTCTAGCACCCCCGCGACCCTCGTGTAAATAAGCGTTAGAAAACGAATGAATGAATGATTACCAAAATAGTTGTCGATTAATTGGGTAAAAACCTTTGATTAATCATTGGCAAAAAGCCAAAAAGTTACCACTTCCACACAATATAAGAGGAGAACTCATTCATTCATTTTCTACCGCTTATCCTCACGAGGGTCACGGGGGGTGCTGGAGCCTATCCTAGCTGTCTTCTACACCCTGAACTGGTCGCCAGCCAATCACAGGGCACATATAGACAAACAACCATTCACACTCACATTCATACCTACATACAATTTGGAGTCGCTAATTAACCTAGCATGTTTTTGGAATGTGGGAGGAAACCGGAGTACCCGGAGAAAACCCACGCATGCAAACTCCACACAGAGATAGCCGAGGGTGGAATTGAACCCTGGTCTCCTAGCTGTGAGGTCTGCGTGCTAACCACTCGACCAGGTTAAAATATGTCTCAGTAATAATGAATTTCAATTCACAATATACAGTAAGTAAGTAAGGAAGGAAATAATAGAGAAATTAAACAGGCAGCCTCTTTCTGTCACGTTCATGTTTGTGTCAACCTTTTGTATGAAGGATGACATGTGGCTTCCTGGTCTGTCAAAAAATAAATAAATACAGAAACTAGAGCTTTTTCTTTCTCGCCGTGATTTTGCTCCTCAGTGCTCTTGTCGACACTTCCCTCTGGGGGGAATACAAAAATAAGAACAACAGAGGTGGATGTGAAATCACAGGCGTAAAGAATGAACTGCAAATGTCAAGGTGTCCATGGCTTGTTACTGTGCGGTGTGCAATTGTGCACCTGCATCTCCCTAAGCTTGGTGGAGGTGGAGCGGGGAGTGATTGGTTGGATGTTGAAAGCGGTGAAAATGTCAAGAAAACATGCTCCGGGCCGCTCCGGGTGGGAATAGACGTGATGGAGGATGTAGTCTGATTTGCACCTGTAACCTTCAGCAGGCAAACAGCAGCAAACATCTCAGAGGAGCCGCTGCGTCTTGTCTGTTGTCCAAATGAGAGCATCTTCATTGGGTCCAATAAAGGTGGAGGGCGGCTGACCCTGAATCTGCATGTCAAGGTCAATTTAAACTGCTTTTCTTGTCTCCTTCATTTAACCTGGGCCACAAGAGAGCAGTCTTAATTGTGTTTTGTGGGATTTATTATTACGGGCTTGCATTACTGAGCAAGCCCATATTGTTATTCCTTGTGATGTTTAGCTATTATAATATCTTAATCTTCCCATTTTTGCGCGCGTAATGCGGCCAAACCGCAAGAAGGACCCCCACACATGTTACACCGCCGGAATCCTGACGCTCAGGACTACAGCGGTATTTATTTTTTGGAACGTTTTGTGTAACCATGGCGACGCTATTCACCAAAACGTTCAAAAATGGGCCACTAGATTAGATACACCTGTTCTATTTTTAGAACAGCCACATTCCAGGGAAAACGAGAATTTGCAGACTTTTCACAGCCTTGTAGCTCAGCCATACGGCCACGTAGAAACGTGATTGACGGCTCATTTTTGAGATAAACTTCTCAACTCTCCCTGTGGCTAAATGCTAATTGCTAGCATGTTAGCATTTAAGCTAATTTACTCATGTCTAAAGGCAAATACACACATGGCATGATGTAGGAAGGTTATAGGACAACCTTGGCACTTTCTAAACTTGAGGCCCTCTTGCTAGGTGCTAGCATGATGACTGTTAGCATGTTAGCATTTTAGCTAATTTACTCATTTCTAAAGGCAAATAGACACATGGCATGATGTAGGAAGGTTATAGGACAACCTTGGCAATTTCTATACTTGAGGCCCTCTTGCTAGGTGCTAGCATGATGACTGTTAGCATGTTAGCATTTAAGCTAATTTACTCATGTCTAAAGGCAAATACATGGCATGATGTAGGAAGGTTATAGGACAACCTTGGCACTTTCTAAACTTAAGGCCCTCTTGCTAGGTGCTAGCATGATGACTGTTAGCATGTTAGCATTTAAGCGAATTTACTCATTTCTAAAGGCAAATAGACACATGGCATGATGTGGGGACACTATGGGACTGCATCAACCTTTTCGGTACTTGAGGCTGTCTTGCTAGGTGCTAGCACGGTAGCCGTTGGCGCACCGGGCCCGAGGTTCACAGCACAGGTGGCAAGCCCATCAAAATTTCCACGGGAATTTTCTAGTGACCCATTATTATTCTGAGTATGCTGTATGGAAACACTATTGTTATGCGTTTGGACGCATAATTGGTTTAATTGACAGGCGTGCAGCATGTGATGCGACGCAGATACAGTACATGAAGCGAGGCAGCAAAGAGCAAAGTTGATTCAGGGTAATACATTTCTTCTTTTTCCTTTGCAAATGAGCAATAATTTCATCATCTCTCAGTGGCTGATTGTAGCTGGCACTGTTGATGTTGTAAACATGATAGGCGCTTAAGGCGCTGTTATATTTTTTTATTTTTTTTTCCCAGGATGAGACATCTCCAGAGCCTTGCTGTCTTTGCTAAAAGTTGTACCCCTCCCCCCCTCCACTCATCTTAGATGTGGTTTGAAGATTTTCTGCATTTAGTGACGCTTGCTGCGGGTAACAAAACTTTTATATGCAGATGCAAGCCCTCGTTTTTACGCAGCTGCACACACACACACACACAGGCTTCAAGACAAACTTCTCTGCATTGGAATTTTGACAGACTGTGGTTGCTGAATTGTTATGTTCAGGTGCTGGTGTTGCCATCATCATCATTATTTCAAATAGTTGGAATTTTGTCAAACTGAAGCACAACCCTGCATTATGTTGGTTTTAGTTGGCCGGGTCTAATTTTGCTGAACTAACCGTTATCATTGTGTCCTTGCACAGCAAGTCACATAAGGACTGCAATCTATTTGTGGCAGAGGTAGCGAACCATTCTATTAAAAAAAAAATTCCCACTGATATTTTAGAGCAGGGGTCTCAAACTCAATTTACTTGGGGGCCACTGGAGCTAGGGTCTGGGTGAGACTGGGCCCGCATCAGGTTTAAAAAAAAAAAAACAAAAAAAATAAACCACATTTATTAAAAACAGAAAAATATACAAAATGGTTCCAATTTTCTACAATAAAAGCTCTGATAAAACATTCCACTGTTCTCAAATATCTTAATTTTTATTTTTCTGCACAAAATAAGATGAAAAATAAATAAATCAAGAATAAAGAAAATCAATCAATCAGTAATAAATAAATATAATAATAATAATAAAACGGCAAAAAATAAAAACTTAAGAAACCACATATAGTTGGTGGGTAGACAAATTATTTTTTTCAGATTAAAATGAACAAAGAATTATTAGAGCCCTGTAGACATGACAAAACACGACTATAGTCACATTTATACTCTTTTTATTTACAACATATTGCGCAACTGCAGAGTCTTGAGACACATGCTAACTCGCAAACTAGAGAGCTAGCGACCTAAACGGTAGCCTCCAAGTTATTTCCTTTAAACTTAAATAGCCAAAAACTTACCACTTCCACACGGATAGGGAGGATAACTATTAACAGTTATTTAACCTTTAACATGAACATTAATACCATACAGCATCCATATCAAACTTGCGCGGGCCGCACTAACATTAAACTTTCATATCAAGGCGGGGGCCTCAAACTAACATTCAAAATATTCTAATGCATTTTGGCCAGATACCAAAGCCCGATGATTAGCGGATAATGCGGTAGCCTACACGGGTCATTGAGAGGTCAAGAATTAAAGATGAGGAGTACAGTGCAAAACCAGGCAGCACCAAAAGTCACATTAATGGTAAGACGGCGTGTATTTGTTATTGTTTAGCCGAGGTCATACGTTTGGAGAATTATTATATTCTGAAATTGTTGATCTTGCTTAGAAATGCATATACTGTGTTGTATTTGGTGTTTTATGTCTTTATGGCTTTTATGTCTCTCTTAGCCTAAAAAGGTTCTCATCCCCTGACCTATGGCGTTGGATAGTGAGGGGGGTCCAGTAAGACCAGAAAAAAGTCACTAGATTTTTTGCTAGTTATGATGCCATGGCGGCACGGCAGTCAAGTGGTTAGCGTGCAGACCTCACAGCTAGGAGGACCAGGGTTCGATTCCACCCTCGGCCATCTCTGTGTGGAGTTTGCATGTTCTCCCTGTGGGTTTTCTCCGGGTACTCCGGTTTCCTCCCACATTCCAAAAAACATGCTAGGTTAATTAGCGACTCCAAATTGTCCATAGGTATGAATGTGAGTGTGAATGGTTGTTTGTCCATATGTGCCCTGTGATTGGCTGGCCACCAGTCCAGGGCCCGAAGCGGTAGAAAATGAATGAATGAATGAATGAATGATGCCATCTACTGTACATACAAGTAGTGCAAAATGTATCTGTGGTGGTCCAAATGTATTCGTAACAGGCCACAAATAAATAAATGACTGTATGGGATGATGATCCACATATAGCCAGGAATCCACAGGTCTTAGGTCTTAGCTACCCCTCAATAGGAACGATATTGTACAGGGTGTGCCCAATTTCCATACGTAGGAAATATAATCATTCACTGTTTTTATTTATATAATGTGCTATATACGATTAGCATTGTTTTGAAAACACATCATGTTTTCCACTGTTGATGAACTATTCATTGTTACTGAGTGCTGTGTGGGTTTTTTTCTAATGAGTCATCTTCTCCCCAACAGCCTTGAGCCAAGTCCATCACCTGCCAAGGCCCAGACAGCCAATAAACCAGATGGTGAGTTTGTGCTCCTGCTGATGCGTTCAAGCAGCGTGCAGGATGTGATAATACGTTTTTATTATGTATCCATACATGAGGATCAACAACAAATCCATTTTGCGTTCAAGTGCCAGATTAGATATATGGAGAGAGGGTGTATATATTCACCCCCCCCAACATATAACTGAAAGTATCCAAAGTCACAGCCCACCCTCCCCCAAAACGCAGGATCCAAGACTGCATCTGCCTCGGCTCCTTCCTCCCGACCCCCGTGGGTGACGGACCCAAGTTTTGCGGATCGCTTCCACCCGGACAAGACGAGCACGGTGGTGACACGTCACCAGCAGCCAGTTCAGCCGACGCCCATGGAGAACCGCAGCTCCATCCTTCAGGCGGCGCAGCAGGCTCCCGAAGGCAGCGGGAGGACCCCCGTGTGCGGCGCCTGCAACAAAATCATCAGGTGAGGCAGTCGATACGTGAAGAACATAATTGACAAAAAAAAAAAAGAAAAAAAATAATGTCATTTTGGGCGGCACGGCGGTCGAGTGTTTAGCGTGCAGACCTCACAGCTAGGAGACCAGGGTTCAATTCCATCCTCGGCCATCTCTGTGTGGAGTTTGCATGTTCTCCCCGTGCATGCGTGGGTTTTCTCCGGGTACTCCGGTTTCCTCCCACATTCCAAAAACATGCTAGGTTAATTAGCGACTCCAAATTGTCCATAAGTATGAATGTGAGTGTGAATGGTTGTTTGTCGAAATGTGCCCTGTGATTGTCCAAAACCACAAGTCCAAAAGGAGTAGGAAGAAGCAAAGCTTATTAAATCCTACCCCTCCATCTGGTACTTTTACAATCAGTAACTGTTACATTTGATCACTTCCTGCTTTCCATAATACAGTTTAAGGTTTTTTTTAAAATAATGTATTATAATGGTATAATTATAATGGTTGTTTGTCTATATGTGCCCTGTGATTGTCCAAAACCACATGTCCAAAAGGAGTAGGAAGAAGCAAAGCTTATTAAATCCTACCCCTCCATCTGGTACTTTTACAATCAGTAACTGTTACATTTGTTCACTTCCTGCTTTCCATAATACAGTTTTTTTTTTAAATAATGTATTATAATGGTATAATTATAATGGTTGTTTGTCTATATGTGCCCTGTGATTGGCTGGCGACCAGTCCAGCGTGTACCCCGCCTCTCGCCCGAAGACAGCTGGGATAGGCTCTAGCACCCCCGCGACCCTCGTGTAAATAAGCGTTAGAAAACGAATGAATGAATGAATGATTACCAAAATAGTTGTCGATTAATTGGGTAATTTATTAACCTTTGATTAATCGTTGGCAAAAATCCAAAAAGTTACCACTTCCACACAATATAAGAGGAGAACTCATTCATTCATTCATTCATTTTCTACCGCTTATCCTCACGAGGGTCACGGGGGGTGCTGGAGCCTATCCTAGCTGTCTTCTACACCCTGGATTGGTCGCCAGCCAATCACAATTGAAAATATAGGACGTAAAAATAAAGACCTTTCTGTATTTCCGTGTTTGGTTTCCAGCTGCACATTTAAGTGTTTCCTGTTATATTCTTCAGGGGTCGCTACCTGGTGGCCCTGGGACGTTCTTGGCACCCTGAAGAGTTCACGTGTTCACAGTGCAAGTCGGTCCTGGACGAAGGCGGCTTCTTCGAGGAGAGAGGTTCCGTCTTCTGCACCAAGTGCCACGATAACCGCTACGCGCCGAACTGTGCAAAGTGCAAAAAGAAGATCACTGGGGTAAGACGAGAACACAAAGCTGTGTGGTTCTAAACTAAAGAGAGCTGCTCTTTTTTTTAAAGAGGACGCATGCTGCCGCTGAGGTGACAATAAAACATTTACAAGTTTTTTTTTTTTTTTGTGCCTCGTCAGGAAATCATGCACGCCCTGAAGATGACCTACCACGTTCAGTGTTTCAAGTGTGCAGCCTGCAAGACTCCTATTAGGAACCAAGCCTTCTACATGGAGGAGGGAGAACCTTACTGCGAGAGAGGTGA
Organism: Doryrhamphus excisus; assembly: GCF_030265055.1. Classification (NCBI taxonomy): domain Eukaryota; kingdom Metazoa; phylum Chordata; class Actinopteri; order Syngnathiformes; family Syngnathidae; genus Doryrhamphus; species Doryrhamphus excisus. The sequence goes on along the minus strand of NC_080488.1, from coordinate 9,274,622 downwards.
TCATGACCACAGCGCCTTCTCCGTCAAAGCTCAGCAGCCTGACTAGAAAAAAGAACATTACGACAGAAACTTAAAGAACATGAGCTAATATCCATGCATCCATTTTCTGATGACTTAAAAGAAAACATGGATGTCCTGTTTTAATGTCCGTCTCAATGATTCAGCCTTGTTGTCAAAACCACTAAAGTGGACTTCAACTGTCAAATAACTACTGTATGTGGAGGTCAGTTGCTCTTTTGAAATACATAAGGCGATGAGTACCTCTAAAAATATGGAGGACCAAAACTGTCAAAATAATATATAAATAAATAAATAAAAGTGAAAATAAAAACAAAAATGAAAAAAAAATCAAAAAATTAAATACACAAAAATAAATATAAATGGAAATAAAAACAAAAATAAAAAAATATATATACATAAATACATAAATAAAAGCAAAAATAAATACAAAAATAAAAAACAAGATTCAAAAATTAAAAATAAATACAAAAATAAATGTAGAAATAAATACAAAAATAAATATATGAATAGAATTACATATCAATAAATAAAACAGTTTTGTATTTAAAAAAAAATGTATTTAGTTTTGCTTTTATTTATTTATCTATTTTTTTATTTTTGTTTTTATTTCCATTTATATTATTTTTTTTGTATTTAATTTTTTTATTTTCACTTTTATTTATTTATTTATTATTATTTTGGCAGTTTTGGTCCTCCATATAAAAAAGGTTGAATAAACCTCCTTAGATTGTGAAAGTCCGCCTACCACTTTCTCTTTTTTTTTCTTTTCAGATTACGAGAAGATGTTTGGCACCAAATGTCACGGTTGCGACTTTAAGATCGATGCCGGGGATCGCTTTCTGGAAGCTTTGGGCTACAGCTGGCACGATACGTGCTTTGTCTGCGCTGTAAGTCGGAGCATTTTCCTCTCAGTAAATACGCTCACTGGGTACCCCAGGGTACCCCAGGGTACCCCAGGAATACCAATATGAGGCCTGTATTATATGAAATACAACAATGTTCACTTTTGATGCGCTTGACAGCGTGTTTCATTTTGTCGGATAAAGGACAGTATTTCCTTATATTGTTGCCCGGGGGGGTTTAATTATTCAGCTAGAGAGAGTATCAAGGTTATGGCATATATTAGGGAGTGGCTGTTAACATTCATTGGTATGCTGTGGAACCTCCAAACTAGTTGACTTCCAAGTTGTTCAAAGTTTTCCTGATAAGAAATAATCTAAAGTAATATAAAGTGTCGCCGTCATTAAACTGTTATTAACTGTATGCGGTTGATTTTCAATTATTTGTACTGATCACGCCCTTTCCTATGTCCTGATACATGCCATTTCCTGTTCTATGGTTATCATCACATTTTTCAATTTGGCCATCACTTCTTAATTAACACAGTGAACAAAAACAAAATAATAAATATAATATGCAAAGGGGCTGCACGGTGGATGAGTGGTTAGGACACAGGCCTCACAGCTAGGAGACCCGAGTTCAATTCCACCCTCTGCCATCTCTGTGTGGAGTTTGCATGTTCACTCCGTGCATTTTTGTGGGTTTTCTCCGGTTTCCTCCCACATTCCAAAAACATGCTAGGTTAATTAGCGACTCCAAATTGTCCATAGGTATGAATGTGAGTGTGAATGGTTGTTTGTCTATATGTGCCCTGTGATTGGCTGGTGAGGATAAGCGGTAGAAAATGAATGAATGAATAATATGCAAAGGTCTTTGTTTGGCAGCTAACTAATTATCCATATATGAATTTTCATAATGGCGGCACGGCGGTCGAGTGGTTAGCGCGCAGACCTCACAGCTAGGAGACCAGGGTTCAATTCCACCCTCGGCCATCTCTGTGTGGAGTTTGCATGTTCACCCCGTGGGTTTTCTCCAGGTACTCTGGTTTCCACCCACATTCCAAAAACATGCTAGGTTAATTAGCGACTCCAAATTGTCCATAGGTATGAATGAGAGTGTGAATGGTTGTTTGTCTATATGTGCCCTGTGATTGGCTGGTGACCAGTCCAGAGTGTACCCCACCTCTCGCCTGAAGACAGCTGGGATAGGCTCCAGCACCCCCACGACCCTCGTGAGGAAAAAGCGGTAGAAAATGAATGAATGAATGTCATTTACAGTCAGGTGAACATTTGAGTCAATGGAATTGTCCAGGTGTACCTAATGTTGTGGTGTTGGACTTGTGTACAAGAGCAACATGATCATTTTTTTCACCCCCCCCTCTTGTCTGTGTGCTTGCTTTCATGTGTAAAGCTGTGTCAGATCAACCTGGAGGGGAAGACTTTCTACTCCAAGAAGGATAAGCCTCTCTGCAAAGGACATGCCTTCGCCCCCGTGTGAGACATGGAGCTCCACGGCATCAAGAGGAGGGAAAAAAAAAAACCGCCTCCCTGCATCCTGCTCTTTCCTCGGTGGGCCTGCAGCAGCATCACTCCTTTTGCTCTTCTCCTCCTCCTCTGTCAGACACAGCCTGTTTTAGTTTGGATGTTAGAAGCTTAACACTGCCGCGCATGATCTCCACATCATGACATCGTTTACGTTACACGTGTCACACTAGACTCGTCCACTTTGAGGTCCACCCAGTGTGTTCGGTGTAGGCGCCATTCAAGTCTCCAATAATCTGATGTTGAACTTCCACTACAACAACAAATCCTAATGATGCTTTGGTTTAAAGACAATATTCCAAATTATCCCAAAGTTAGTTTCGAATAAATAAACGTTTTATATTCCTTTTCTTAATCTCATCCTGCATTTATTCCTTTTTTTTTTTAAATTTCCAGGCTCATGTTGAATATGTATTTATATTGCTTCAGAGTATATGTGTTTTTAAATAACTGCTGGAATTATTGAATAAAGTTATCATTATTGATGTGATATTACCACAGGAAGCTGTTTGTCTAACTAGGGGGGACCTATGGCTCGCGAGCCATATGTTGCTATTTTTATGTCTGCATCCGGGTCTCACACGTTTCTTAACAGAATACATTTAAATTAAAATGTTACAGAAATAATCGTGTTAGAAAAACGTTCAGAATATAAATCATTATCATGTATTCTAATCCAACATGTGTCCATTTTTCTATTAGCATTAGCCGTCCTTTTGGTAGTTTCCGGTCAGGCGCCAATCCAGGATTATCATTGGCTAACGTGGTAGCGTCACGAGAGGAGCACTTGGCGCCTAGCTAGCACAAAGCTAGCACAAACACTTGAAAAAGACGGCAAAAGGGAAGATAAAGAATAGCGTACATGTTACGTATGCGTCTAACTATCCAGCGGGGACAGCCGGAAGAAGGTATGAAGACGTACCTTCCAAAGTGTAAGCTTGCCAGCATTAAACTACATGGACTGGACTTCGGCTAGCTTTGCTCCTACTTTAGCAATAGCGAGGAACGGGATACCATTCACGGGTGGTGAATTCATGCTTGATGCGGCGAATTAACTTTTTGACGACTTTTCGGGTAAGGACGAGCTAATCAAACAAAGGGCCTCAACAAGAACGATCATGGCGAGTCAAGTGAAGCCTCCACTTCTGCAAAGAAGCTTATAACCAGACTGCAAGTCCACACAGCACAACAAACCTCCTTAAAGGTAAGAAATATTGTATTTATTGAGTCACTTCAGTATAACAACATTATTAAAAAGTATAAATGCAGATTATTGTTAGTCTTGCGTAGAAATGCATGTATTCATTTGTATTCAGTTATGTTTTCCCTGCCATGTCAGGTTAATTGGCGACTTCATAGGTCCAAAGGTATGAATGTGAGTGTGAATGGTTGTTTGTCTATATGTAGCCCGTGATTGGCTGGTGACCAGTCCAGGGTGTACCCCGCCTCTCGCCCGAAGTCAGCTGGGATAGGCTCCAGCACCTACTGAGGATAAGCGGCATGGACTTGTATTAAGTGTCAAAAGATGGCTTTATAGAAATAATTTGAAAAAAAATGTCTTTAATGGTTCTCTTAGCCAAAAAGGTTCCAGACAAAGTATTAATTGTTACTATTTTATACTCGGACTTGGCAGCATTTGTCTACTTTACGAGAAAGTCATTAATTTATGGGGGAAAAAAAGTAAAAATGCATGTAAAATCATGCATTTATGATACAAATCTTAAAATTAACAAGAAAGTTGCAAATTTATGAGAAAAAAAATCTGAAATTTACAAGAAAAAGTCAAATTTACACAAAAAATTAAATGTTACAAGAAAGTTGTAAATTTATGAAGAAATATTTGCGAAAAAAAGAAATTACGAGAAAGTAATTTGAGACAATTTCTGAATATTATGAGACTAAAGTGCTATAATTATGAGGAAAGTTATAAATTCATGAGAAATAATTAATACATCCATCCATTTTTTGTACCGCTTATCCATTTGTGACAAAAAAATAAATATTACTTTTCAATTTATGACAAAAAAGTTGGAATATTACAAATCTAAAGCCCTAAAATTATGAGAAAAAGTTGCACACTTGTAAGACTGTAGTTGAAGTAATAAATTAATGAGAAAAAAAAGTCGTAAATTTATGAGATAAAGTTGACAGGAAAAATCTTACATTTACAAGGAAAGAAATGGTAAATATGAGAAAATTTATGTCAAATTTTTTTGTCAATTTATGAGACAAAAAGTTGGAATATTACGAGAAAAAAGTCCTAAAATGATCAGAAAAGCAATCCCTCTTATAACTGAATCCGCCATCTTACTTTGCCATGAGTTGTTTCTTGAATCAAATAGTTTCCCGCCTGAGTCAAGCAAAATGGAAGCAAAGAAAGTGCCAGCATTTTGTTAAAGAAAGAGACAAACACAAATGACATGACAATACAGGAAGTTGGTGTTGGAGAGGAAGGTGTTGATCTCGCAGCCACATTGTGTCTTTGAGTCACGTCTTCAGTGAAGGTAAAAGTAACCTCCAATGTTCATTTAGCCCTTTCCATTCATCACTTTTATATTATATTATCTTTATATATTATTCATATTTATATTATATTCATGTAAAGACATAAAATATGTGTTTGGTGTTCACATTTTTGAGAGTCATTCACTGAGGACATCAAATACTTTCAGTTCCGGTTACCATTTTGTTAGCAAGCTAATGATGCTAACAAGGACATTTGTGATAAAAAAAATACATTATAAATGAATAAATAATGTTTCTTTGCGAGCATGCTCATTCATATGATGTTAAATCAGTGGTGTAGGTTTAGATTTGTAACATGTTGTATATTTATATATCAAGCTTGTAGCTAGCTAGCTAAGCGTATGTGCCTCAAGCAGGAAGTGTGATAGCGGATAAGGGAAAACAGACCTATAACAATATGATCTGTGTGTACTAATTTGTGTGTACTAATGTACTGATTTCATTCTGAATTACTATGTCAGCAACCTTATGAGTAACTATATGTGTCTATCCGTGTATCTATGGATGCCTGTCACCATAGCAACAGTTGCAGCAAGTAAAACCCCTAGTCGTGGAATTAACAATATATAATTTATTTACAGAGATTTCAGGTTCAATTACTATACATACCTTTCTGAAATGTCATAGATCGATATATATATTACATAAGGCCAAGTAAATACTTGAAAGCACTTAGAAACGAATTTCCAAAATTCTACCCACAAATCCATTATTGTCCAAAAAAGTACAGAAAATGTCCTTTCGCTCGACTGTTTTCCTTTGCACAAAAGTCTTGACAACAATATACATTGACAATAAGGAACACAAAAAGTAAAAAAAAAAGAAACATAATAAAATAACAAAAAGAGGGATTATACAATTGCATAAGCGCAGTGGCATGTAATAAGTACAGCATTTTTGACTTGCAGAAAGGCAAGGAACATTGACTCAAAAAGAGAAACAATTCACAAGTACACGCGTCGTATTTGGAGAAAACAAGAGCTACAGGTCATGTATGCGCACACACACACTCTCGTCTTGGACTCAACACACACCTTGACTTTGACTAGTGAGCCATACAAAATGTACAGTTGTCATGTGAGCAAACGTTGCACACGCGAGATGACATGAAGATCCGGGGGGGCAGCTGGTGACTTACGTTGTTACCGAGATGCGTTTACACAACACATCCTAAACACACACACACGGACTGTACAACTGCCATGGTTCCATGTAACAATGGCGACGAGTGTTCCTCACCGTCCCGGCGCAGTATGGAAATGTACTGAACGTGCGCGCAACGATAAAAATGAACCTCCCTAATTTTGGCCTTAACACTGCAGAAAGTCTTCACTGCTAGATCGCCAAACAACAGTTAAATAGGCAAACACGTCACGGCTTAGACTCGACAAATTCTGCGCAACTTAAGTGTTTTTTTTTCTTTCTTCCCCTTTTTAAATTCTCGATATCTGACTTCATATTAAAATATAATTTACATTTCTTTACAAAGTGATCAAACGTACACACACAGACGACATAACGGCTCGAACAAACGGTACAAGTCAGCAACACAAAGATGTTGATGCTCGCCGCACATAAAAGAGGAATTAAAACTTTGGTTACCAATTTTGGCTCACACACACATTAACTTGTATGCAAAGTGGCAGCACGCGGCTGCGATACAAAACCTTTTATATTACATGTGAGAGCGTGTGTGTGTGTGTGTGTGTGTGATCCTTCGCCACGTTTATTTGGTGAGAGAAAGGGTTTCAACCGACGGTTAAAAAGTAATATTTTGGTATAATGGCATCTCTGCTTCCAGTGTTGGGGAAAACTCTTAACATGTGAATGCTAATAATGTACGTATATTAGGGCCACACTAAAAAGATAGCAACATTAAGAATTATGAGGAATGAAGGTGAAATATTAAACAATAAGAATTTTCACAATGCAAAAATTTTTTTTTATATCAACTACAAAAAGTAGGGATGTCCGATAGTAGTTTTTTTTGCCGTAAATCGATATGCCGATATCAGCCAATAACCATATCTCTAGATCACATGTGGTGGAATTAACTTTTTTTTAATATAATTTTTCGTGATCTGGAAAAAAATCTGATACCGATATTGTATTTTTATACCGGTACCGCTAATTATCGGGCATTCTTTAATAAAAAGTCAAAACAGAAATACAAGAAAGCAAAAAAAACTTTTTTTGATTCTTTTATAATTTTGCCCCCCCTCCCGATATTAGCCAATAACCATATCTCCAGATCACATGTGGTGGAATTAACTTTTTTTTTTTAAATATCCGTTTTCATGTATTTTTATGCTAATATCAGTCTGTCTGTACCGCTAATTATCGGGCATTCTTAATAAAAAGTCAAAACAGAAATATAAGAAAGCAAAAAAAAATTTTTTGGATTCTTTTATAATTTTGACCCCCCCCCCCCCATATCAGCCAATAAGCATATCTCCAGATCACATGTGGTGGAATTAACTATTTTTTAATATCGTTTTTCATCATCTGGAAAAAAAAAATCTGATACCGATATTGTATTTTTATGCTAATATCAGGCGGTACCGCTAATTATCGGGCATTCTTTAATAAAAAGTCAAAACAGAAATACAAGAAAGCAAAAAAATTTTTTTTGATTCTTTTATAATTTTGACCCCCCCCAATATCAGCCAAAAAACATATCTCCAGATCACATGTGGTGGAATGAACTTTTTTTTAATATCAGTTTTCATGATCTAAAAAAAAATCTGATACTGATATTGTATTTTTATGCTAATATCAGGTGGTACCGCTAATTATCGGGCATTCTTTAATAAAAAGTCAAAACAGAAATACAAGAAAGCAAAAAAAAATTTTTGATTCTTTTATAATTTTGACCCCCCCCCCCCATATCAGCCAATAACCATATCTCCAGATCACATGTGGTGGAATGAACTTTTTTTTTTAATATCAGTTTTCATGATCTAAAAAAAAATCTGATACCGATATTGTATTGTTATGCTAATATCAGGCGGTACCGCTAATTATCGGGCATCCTTAATAAAAAGTCAAAACAGAAATACAAGAAAGCGAAAAACATTTTTTTGATTCTTTTATAATTTTGATTATATTACCAGCCAATAATGGTGGAATGAACTTTTTTTTTAATATCGGTTTTCATGATCTGGAAAAAAATCCGATACCGATATTGTATTTTTATGCTAATATCAGGCGGTACCGCTAATAAAACCCTTAATAAAAAGTCAGAAAAAAATACAAGAAAGCAAAAAAAAATTTGGGGATTCTTTTATAATTTTGCCCCCCCCCCCCCCCCCCCCCCCTCGTGTGATAATGTGACTATAGTCTTGCCTTTTGAGCGTGGCCCTAATACTTGTAGGTTATCAAGGAGATTTATGATGCCGCATTAAAAACGAATCATCCTCGTTCCACAGCACATGGAAACATAAAAGTACATTCCAAAAATCGTGACAATCATTAAAGAAGCTCCGGTGTGTCCGATTGTGACGGGGTTCCTGGCACATCGGCCATCTTGTTTGAGTGAGGGGGGGTGTCTTCTTTTAAGGAGACGGGATCTCTTCACACCTTTAGAGATGTCACATGCTACCCTGAGGAGGAGGAGACACAACAAACTATGGCTGAACTTGGGGGGATTGAAGCTGTGGATCCTCTCTTTGTGGGGTATCTAACATCTTAATGCAGTGGGTGTATGGATGTTGAGTGGGTGTGCTACATGAATGGAAGTGTATGTGCTGCAGGATGAATGCATTCAGAGGACACGCGGTGCCTCTTATGTGTTTGATGCCTTGCACGTGGAACGTACTTAAAGACATGAGTCAGTCAACCCTCAGAGGAACAAACGTATGGATTTAGGAACTGTGATGTTACATTCAGCAGAGGAGAAGGTTCAAAAGCACACAGTAAGAGACGTTACATGTAGACACTGAAGGGGGGAGTGACGGGTGGAGTGGGGGGGGGGGGGCGCTCTTATGAACGTGCCTGTTGCCTCCTGCTTAAAATGAATGGTGTCATTTTTCAGTGGAATTCAACGACTGGCTGTTGGTGATTTGGGATGAGATATGACGCTCCTTTTCATAAGTGCTACATAAGGCATGACATCACGGATGTGGGAATCAGACCGGCGAACGGAATTCGACTTGCAGGTATATGATTGTGTCACTTTTTTTTTTTTTTTTTAATGTTCAAATGCATCCTCAGTCCATGTGAATGAAAACCAGCTCACACGGTCCCTTCCGTTTTCTCTCCACTTCCTCTCTTGGCCTGTTAGCACTCGCCATCTGACACCAGGAAAATCATGGCTTCCTGTTTCCCGATGTCGGCCATGACGGCAGCCAGCTGGTTGATGTTTCCGCTGTGGAAATGTAGCGCCTCCCACAGGTCCAAGATGGCCGAGGTTGGGCTGGATTTCGACGCAAAGAAACTCATATGTCTGTAAGTAAACACAAAGCAAAATGGACTTTTGAATGTTACTTCATATTATTTTTATGCATGTAGTTACCATGTTTGTCCTCGTTGTCGATACCTATGTATAAATACTAGGTAACCTCCAATTTATTCTAAACTTAATTGTTTTAAAGGGCGTGGGTAGAACAAAGTAAGAAGCTAGAAATGTACCACTTCCACACGGAATAGGAGAAGAACTATTTAGAACTACGTGTATTATCAAGTATTACTTGATAATAGTATTACTTTGTATTACTTTGATTGTAATACTTGATAATACACGTAGTTCTAAATAGTTCTTCTCCTATTCCGTGTGGAAGTGGTACATTTTTAGCTTCTTACTTTGTTCTACCCACTCCCTTTAAAACAATTAAGTTTAGAATAAATTGGAGTTTTCCTAGTTAGCTCGCTAGCATGCTATGCTTAAAGCAGCGTCCGTACCCTGCCCATCAGAGTTGTGCAATGTGGTGTAAACATAGAATAATAGGAGTGTAAAGGTGACTATAGGGGTGTTATTTCATGTCTACAGGGCTCTACTAATGGAGAAAGTCACAAACGGGTTTTTCCATGTTCTATCAACACAAATAATTAATTAATATGTGCTTATGTGTTATGCCAAATGTGGCCCGCAGGACAGTAGTTTGAGGCCCCCGCCTTGATATGAAAGTTTAATGTTAGTGCGGCCCGCGCAAGTTTGATATGGATGCTGTATGGTATCATGTACCCAGAAAAAAATTATTACGTTTGATTAATGTTCATGTTAAAGGTTAAATAACTGTTACTAGTTATCCTCCCTATCCGTGTGGAAGTGGTACGTTTTTGATATGGATGCTGTATGGTATCATGTACCCAGAAAAAATTATTACGTTTGATTAATGTTCATGTTAAAGGTTAAATAACTGTTAATAGTTAACCTCCCTATCCGTGTGGAAGTGGTAAGTTTTTGGCTATTTAAGTATAAAGGAAATAACTTGGAGGCTACCGTTTAGGTCGCTAGCTCTCTAGTTTGCGAGTTAGCATGTGTCTCAAGACCCTGCAGTTGCGCAATATGTTGTAAATAAAAAAAGTATAAATGTGACTATAGTCGTGTTTTGTCATGTCTACAGGGCTCTAATAACCAACTATACGTGGTTTAAGTTTTTATTATTTGCTGTTTTTATTATTATTATTATTATATTTATTTATTACTGATTGATTGATTTTCTTTATTCTTTATTAGTTTATTTATTTTTCATCTTATATTTTTCATCTATATCTCATATTTGAGAACAGTGGAATGTTTTATCAGAGCTTTTATTGTGGAAAATCGGAACCAAAGCACTGAAAAAGTTTGTATATTTTTCTGTTTTTAATAAATGTTGTTTTTTTTTTTGTTTTTTTTGGAAAACCTGATGCGATCCAGCCTTGCCCAGACCCTAGCTCCAGTGGCCCCCAGGTAAATTGAGTTTGAGACCCCTGATTTAGGGTCTGTGCTATAAGGAGAAAAGCATCGACCTCTTACAGGAAGTGAAACATTTGCAGCTAGCAGAACTTCCACTTTCCTATTGCAATACTTTGAAACGTTCTCCGTGTATTTTCACTGAGCTACTATTTTGTCTTAGTCCATTATCTAACATGACGTCGTAGTGTGCGGCACGCTGCTTCTTCCGCGTTGGCTCAAACTCCTCCAACTGCCATAAAGCAAAGCTGAAAAGCAATTTTCACTCGTCGCCCAACAGCAGCTTTAAAGCAAAAAAAGCCTCATTCGTCTTTATTTGATGTTAAATCCCATTTAGTAAATCCTATATGGACTTTTCACACTTCACACGGTCGGAAGTGACCTTTTCCCATTTTTAGGTTGCCAACCTTTGGCCATCAAACCCAATCAATGACAACAAAGTGGTTGTCCCAGTCGGCCGTATTTTTTGATGTCGAGTGCCCGGCTGATCCCCAACGTACTCTAGTCCACTTGTTGGCTTTAATGGCCTTTTCCTGTTCTTCTTCAGGTTGGAGGCCTCAACTCACAATGCTTTCAAACACACGGGCGCACTTCAATATCGGGAGTGCACTGCGAGGACAACACTTTATGGACGACTCAACTTCTTTTTTTTTTTTTTTATAGGTCAAGACAACAGAAGACAGACTTGGAAGACGACCATCAAATTGATTGTTTTTGTTTTTAAATACAGTATTTTTATGTTTTAGTTTAATATACAACATAAAAATTATCTTGAAACATAGACGTCAAACACGTTGAGGACGCATCAAACAACAAGCCAACAGACGTGGTTGTCCTTTTCCTCGGGCCTAATTGAGAATTGATTGTGCTGAGCAAAGCATTGCTAATTAAACCTGCGCGGCATCAATTCACCGGGTGATTAATTGGGGCAAATAAAGTTGATGGGACAAATTAACTTTACCTATTTGATTTCATTAAGAGCTAGAAATTAAATTTGGTGGATAAGGAATCAATGCCTGCAGTCCCCGTTCCAATATAGCGATGGTGTAACTTCCTAAAAAAAAACTTTTCTAATCACTGTTCAGCAGCTTAAACTTAAAAAAAAAAAATACGGTAAACTTAAAAGTTAATTTCTGTGTTGCGATGTGAAATCAACGCGTATTTATGCGTTACGTTTTTTAAGCGAGACTGCAAAGGAGGTGATGATGTAACTCCTCGCCAATGGATCGGGCTTGAGAGCAATTCTAATACCTCTAAGTGGCAGAAGTGCATCAAAGCAGTTGGTTTTTCGCATTGAA